>NW_018403936.1:119312-158909 GCF_002113885.1 Mizuhopecten yessoensis
CAGGGGTGAGGACAGGGGTGGCGAGAACAGGGGTGAGGACAGGGGTGGCGAGAACAGGGGTGAGGACAGGGGTAGCGAGAACAGGGGTGAGAACAGGGGTGAGAACAGGGGTGGCGAGAACAGGGGTGGCGATAAGAGGGGCGAGAGCAGGGGTGAGAACAGAGGTGGCGAGAACAGGGGTGAGGACAGGGGTGGCGAGAACAGGGGTAAGGACAGGGGTGGCGAGAACAGGGGTGAGAACAGGGATGAGAACAGGGGTGGCGAGAACAGGGGTGAGGACAGAGGTGGCGAGAACAGGGGTGAGAACAGGGTCGAGAACTGGGGTGAGAACAGGGGTGGCGAGAACAGGGGTGAGAACAGGGTTGAGAACTGGGGTGAGAACAGGGGTGGCGAGAACAGAGGTGAGAACAGGGGTGGCGAGAACAGGGGCGAAAGCAGGGGTGAGAACAGGGGTGGCGAGAACAGGGTCGAGGACAGGGGTGGCGAGAACAGGGGTGAGAACAGGGGTGGCGAGAACAGAGGTGAGAACAGGGGTGGCGAGAACAGGGGTAGCGAGAACAGGGGTGGCGAGAACAGGGTCGAGAACAGGGGTGGCGAGAACAGGGGTGAGAACAGGGGTGAGAACAGGGGTGGCGGTAACAGGGGTGGCGAGAACAGGGGCGAGAGCAGGGGTGAGAACAGGGGTGGCGAGAACAGACAAAACGAGCGATGTCGCTATGCTGATTCATCCGGCAAGCCGGTCATCCATGAAATGTATTTATTGATTGTAAGAAAATCATTGGAACAACAAATGTAATAGGGATTTAGAAATATAACATTTAACAGTTTTAAAAATGTATAACCATGCTATGTGATTTCATGCAATTGATGTACATTTTACGATATTTCATAATAAACGAAACTTCAGTTTGTAAAGGTACTGTCTGTCCGTAAATGACAGGCTAAACATAGAGTTGGTTTCTGTGTATTATTTAGTACTGAACCGTTTGTTAGAATCCAGTTAGCACATATAACAGCAGTAGCGATTACTGTCAATTCTAGTTGTATTCGTAGAGTTTAATCAAACCTCTTTACTGTTTCCATAATGCTTGTGTATTAACAGAATGATTATGTCTGAGATTGCTTGTTTGGAACCGGTCATTTGCAGTCTTATCTTCAATATTGTTGCGCTGATTTCAAAAACATTTAGAATGTATGGTTGTAGAAGATTCAATGGGACACAGAACAGAAAATGTCTACCTTATAACACATTTGTTTAAATGAGAAACCAATTGCTTTGTTATAGCACAAACTCGTATTATAAACCCAATTTCCTGTTGCTATTCTACGAAAGATAAGGTCGTATAAGACTTTATATAAATGTGTTCTATTTTTAGGTCACGCGACAGTCGGTCTGTGCCACACCTCAGATGTATGGTATAGAAGTGGAGGTCACTGTGCCAATGTGAACATGTAATTGAGGTGCTTTCCTCAGTGATCGTTATCCCGTGTATTTCCTATTGCAGAAACGTTCTGCACGTAACGTTTACGTTATGGATCTAGTCGTATAAAGGAAGGAACGCTGTAGAGAACCACATCATTCCTCGGCTTTGTTATAATGTTTGTTTCTTCTTGTCAAAACATATCAATGCTTTTTTACTTATTTAATTCTGCAAAAAAAGCCTTGATAAGTATGCTTTGTTTGCTTTGTTTTAAATGATAAGCAACCTGCGGGCACATCTTTCCTGAACAGGTACGCTTGTCTATAGATCGGCGCGAAGTCCGCCAATCGCATAAGAAATAAAAATGTCCGAAAACAACAAGTATTAGACAATTACAAAACATAAGAAAATGACAAACAACGACAATGAGATAAAATATACTGAATTTTAACGTCATTTTTAAAGCTTAGTCCTTCAGCCCTTTGGAACAAGGAGGCTACTACTAATGATCGAGCTGTAATTGGCACACGAGGAAGGTACACACATATATATAACTCTCAAAAACTGTCACGGTAGTGGAATTGACAACATTTTGAATGAAATCAAGAACAAATCAAGATATAATCAGACAAGTTTGTCGTCTATTATAGTGCACGCCGGGTTATATTGTGCCCCAGACTTGTACATGTTCGTTAAACATGTACAATCACCAGCCAAAAGGTAAATGTCACTTAGATGCAAAGGAAATGAATAATTTATAACAAATATATCTTATTTGAAAATATGGTATACGGATTGTGGCACATTTTTAGTGTGGATTACTGTAATTGATAAACTTTATTGATTGCGCTGCCTCAACCTGACCCCTCACACTGAGCAAGGCGGGTTAAGTGTGTTTGGAGCTGGTCAACAACCCACCACAACTCGCCTTGATGAAAGCTCCTGTCTCTAATTTGTTCTGAAAATTTCACAAGATTCACTTGTAGTTGCCATATGGTTCCTTTATTGAGCTAGAAACAAACAATAAACACTTAGGTCATGTCTGCTCCTAATTAAAGCAGCACTTGACAACTTCCAATAATGAAAATGTTTTAAAAAGAACTCGAGCGAACATTCTGATCCTGAGCTTGACTGATTTGTAAGGGATTGCGGCCTGAGTTGCTTGTTTTTCCAGCATTTTCAAATCCCATGTTATATTTTCCGCAACAACATGTGCATGGTCTATCGTCCAATAGGGTAAAACCATGGTCACTAATCAATGAAAAGTATCGTTACACCGAACAAGTGGTAGACTTGAAATTAATACACATATGGTCCATCGTCAAATAAGTCATGGTTTTAAACCATAAAAAGAATGTCGTTACATCTCCGACGCGGGACGAAACGCGGTAAGAGTGGACTACCGGATGTAGAACGCTGGCGAGAAGGTGACATATAAATGCTATATATAAAGATATGGCGAACTGTTTTTAACCGCATATGGTACACCCGGGAGAGGGAGGAAATATAAATACTATATATGGGTATGGCGTATACCAGATATGGTACATCCGAGATATGTGCTAGATATAGGTATTACACGGTTTAGTGTTTTACCGGATGTGGTACTCTCGAGAGTGGGATGATCTATGCATTCAAAAGACGTCGGAGGCGTTTTATGGTCGGAACAGAACTTGGCAAAATTCTTATTTTTGTACCTCGAATTCCACTCTGGAGGTTAGCATTTCCATATCGCCACATGTACATTTCCTGGTTGCCAGTTCTCTAAGCTAACAGACTCCCACACACCCAACACAAAGAACATTGCTAACAGACTCCCTCACATTCAACACAAAGAACATTGCTAACAGACTCCCACACATCCAACACAAAGAACATTGCTAACAGACTCCCACACATCCAACATAAAGAACATTGCTAACACGGGGTAAATTGTATAGATTGGAAAGTGTTCAAAACAGCTTAACGTTTTTTTCGCAAAATGACGGAGTAACTGAAAGCTACTGTAACAGTTACACAACAACTGACAGGCGTATTATCCTACGAAACGATGATAATAAACTTAATGCAGATTCTACATAGGTGAAACTGTCTCTTTAAGGAACTTGCTTTCGTCCTCATTGCGTTTAATAATTAAAAATACCCACACCGTTAAACCTTCATAACAAGTAGGACAAATACCTAATAATTTATAATCAGCTATATCTAAAATATGAATTACAGCATGTTATAAGTGCCAATTAGATAAGGTAATATAATGTGTCAATTAGATAAGGTAATATAATGTGTCAATTAGATAAGGTAATATAATGTGTCAATTAGATAAGGTAATATAATGTGTCAATTAGATAAGGTAATATAATGTGTCAATTAGATAAGGTAATATAATGTGTCAATTAGATAAGGTAATATAAAGTGTCAATTAGATAAGGTAATATAATGTGTCAATTAGATAAGGTAATATAATGTGTCAATTAGATAAGGTAATATAATGTGTCAATTAGATAAGGTAATATAATGTGTCAATTAGATAAGGTAATATAATGTGTCAATTAGATAAGGTAATATAATGTGTCAATTAGATAAGGTAATATAATGTGTCAATTAGATAAGGTAATATAATGTGTCAATTAGATAAGGTAATATAATGTGTCAATTAGATAAGGTAATATAATGTGTCAATTAGATAAGGTAATATAATGTGTCAATTAGATAAGGTAATATAATGTGTCAATTAGATAAGGTAATATAATGTGTCAATTAGATAAGGTAATATAATGTGTCAATTAGATAAGGTAATATAATGTGTCAATTAGATAAGGTAATATAATGTGTCAATTAGATAAGGTAATATAATGTGTCAATTATATAAGGTAATATAATGTGTCAATTAGATAAGGTAATATAATGTGTCAATTAGATAAGGTAATATAATGTGTCAATTAGATAAGGTAATATAATGTGTCAATTAGATAAGGTAATATAATGTGTCAATTAGATAAGGTAATATAATGTGTCAATTAGATAAGGTAATATAATGTGTCAATTAGATAAGGTAATATAATGTGTCAATTAGATAAGGTAATATAAAGTATCAATTAGATAAGGTTATATAATGTGTCATTATATAAGGTAATATAATGTGTCAATTAGATAAGGTAATATAATGTGTCAATTAGATAAGGTAATATAATGTGTCAATTAGATAAGGTAATATAATGTGTCAATTAGATAAGGTAATATAATGTGTCAATTAGATAAGGTAATATAATGTGTCAATTAGATAAGGTAATATAATGTGTCAATTAGATAAGGTAATATAATGTGTCAATTAGATAAGGTAATATAATGTGTCAATTAGATAAGGTAATATAATGTGTCAATTAGATAAGGTAATATAATGTGTCAATTAGATAAGGTAATATAATGTGTCAATTAGATAAGGTAATATAATGTGTCAATTAGATAAGGTAATATAATGTGTCAATTAGATAAGGTAATATAATGTGTCAATTAGATAAGGTAATATAATGTGTCAATTAGATAAGGTAATATAATGTGTCAATTAGATAAGGTAATATAATGTGTCAATTAGATAAGGTAATATAATGTGTCAATTAGATAAGGTAATATAATGTGTCAATTAGATAAGGTAATATAATGTGTCAATTAGATAAGGTAATATAATGTGTCAATTAGATAAGGTAATATAATGTGTCAATTAGATAAGGTAATATAATGTGTCAATTAGATAAGGTAATATAATGTGTCAATTAGATAAGGTAATATAATGTGTCAATTAGATAAGGTAATATAATGTGTCAATTAGATAAGGTAATATAATGTGTCAATTAGATAAGGTAATATAATGTGTCAATTAGATAAGGTAATATAATGTGTCAATTAGATAAGGTAATATAATGTGTCAATTAGATAAGGTAATATAATGTGTCAATTAGATAAGGTAATATAATGTGTCAATTAGATAAGGTAATATAATGTGTCAATTAGATAAGGTAATATAAAGTGTCAATTAGATAAGGTAATATAATGTGTCAATAAGAAAAGGTAATATAAAGTGTCAATTAGATAAGGTAATATAATGTGTCAATAAGAAAAGGTAATATAATGTGTCAATTAGATAAGGAAATATAATGTGTCAATTAGATAAGGTAATATAATGTGTCAATTAGATAAGGTAATATAAAGTATCAATTAGATAAGGTTATATAATGTGTCAATATATAAGGTAATATAATGTGTCAATTAGATAAGGTAATATAATGGGTCAATTAGATAAGGTAATATAATGTGTCAATAAGATAAGGTAATATAAGGTGTCAATAAGAAAAGGTAATATAATGTGTCAATTAGATAAGGAAATATAATGTGTCAATTAGATAAGGTAATATAATGTGTCAATTAGATAAGGTAATATAAAGTATCAATTAGATAAGGTTATATAATGTGTCAATATATAAGGTAATATAATGTGTCAATTAGATAAGGTAATATAATGGGTCAATTAGATAAGGTAATATAATGTGTCAATAAGATAAGGTAATATAAGGTGTCAATAAGAAAAGGTAATATAATGTGTCAATTAGATAAGGAAATATAATGTGTCAATTAGATAAGGTAATATAATGTGTCAATTAGATAAGGTAATATAATGGGTCAATTAGATAAGGTAATATAATGTGTCAATATATAAGGTAATTTAATGTGTCAATTAGATAAGGTAATATAAAGTGTCAATTAGATAGGGTTATATAATGTGTATATTAGATAAGGTGGTATAATGTGTCAATTAGATAAGGTAATATAAAGTGTCAATTAGATAAGGTTATATAATGTGTCAATATGTAAGGTTATATATTGTGTAAATTAGATAAGGAAATATAATGTGTCAATTAGATAAGGTAATATAATGTGTCAATATATATTATTATATGTATGAACATTTCTCGCAATCACATTGGTCGTATCAGATACACGTGACCAGTC
This sequence comes from Mizuhopecten yessoensis, assembly GCF_002113885.1. Classification (NCBI taxonomy): domain Eukaryota; kingdom Metazoa; phylum Mollusca; class Bivalvia; order Pectinida; family Pectinidae; genus Mizuhopecten; species Mizuhopecten yessoensis. The sequence continues at coordinate 125,741 of NW_018403936.1, forward strand.
CTCAAAAACTCATGTAGACTGGTTATCCGGTGAATATCGATTTCTAAATATAACCTATATGGATCTTCCCCGGAACCTGTCGTAGCGCATGCGCAGTTAGACCGGAACGCGATCTGTCAGACGACATTAGAAGATGGCTGCTGGCGAACGTTTCTCCTCCGTTACATCAGAAAATTACCAAAACTGTTCAAGGATAAAGATGCTGTTAACATAAAAAGGCCATTACACACGCAGTGCATGTCCTCCATGTTTATCTTAAGAAAAAAGAACCTAGACGATGTCTTCGAAAGCTACGATGCTGAACTGTTGATTCAAACCTGGCTAAATATTACACAGAGGCCTGCGTACAAAAATCAGAACCTTGAATTTTGTTTTGTTTTATTTTATTGTTGAAGCATATAATAAAACAGTTATGGGCTTTTGTGCTGGTAAATATGATGTGATATGAACCTGAAAGAGTGATATTGACCTCGGCATCATACATTGTATTTACCAGCACAAAAGTCCATAATTGTATAAGGTAATATAATGTGTCAATTAGATAAGGTAATATAATGTGTCAATTAATTATATTATTATGTATGTACCATGACATATCATGACAATGACTGTGTTCTTAGAAACAATTTACATTTCTAATACTAGTACTGTTTCCATGTTTTAAAAACAGAACCACATGATACATTTTTAGATAATGTTTTAAGTAATAATGATAATGATACACATATCTTTGAATATTTATTATTTGATGATTCATACCACATTTGTTTGAATGTTTATTTTTATGATACATTCCTCAACTTCTCCACATATCACGACGTTAACATACAGTATTACGAAAATAATCACATACTTATTACAAATACAACGTTCTATACAAACGTGACGACCTAGATTTACGAGCGCTAATTTCTGTTTTCTTAGTAGCAACGTTCCAATCTCCTTCCTACTAATCGATCCATCATTAGAATGCCGAGAGTCTGTTATTAAACCCCTAAATACGAGGCTCTGAGTATTTGATGCTAACAGTGTAATTATCACCGAAATATGGCAAATGTTCATGTACCCTCTGTGGAACGTTTATTCGATACAGTTTCTGTGCAATCAATCTATGATTATTTACATTCAATTAATCTCTATGATAAGGTATGATACAGTATGTAAACAATTCGTTTGCTTCTGATATATTTTGACATCTTTACACATCTTAACCTTTTGTTTCTTGTTTTTATGTATTCAGTTTTTTGTGAATGTCTATTTTTACATTGTTGTTTGGCCCTAAATAACTCAAATTGTCGATGGGCAGAAAAACAATATAAAACAAACAAACAAACAACAAACGATTAAGATATATTTGTAGATGCGTTTGACAGTTTGAACAGAATACACTGTTTCAGTTTCAAGGAGAGAACGGTTGTATAGCATGAAGATTTCAGCATATTTCCTTTTAATAAGGACAGAGACTTAAGATTATCTAGAAATTATCTAGAAGTTATTTAGCATTTGATTGATGACGCTACGCGCATGTACAAACTGCTTCAAGTCTACATTTTACGGTTATTGAATCATATTTTTGATAAGACAGCTCAGTTTAGTTAAACATTTGAAAGACCCCATAAAAATCTGTTCTATTTAATGACCATTGCGTGTATTAGGGACTGCCTATATATTCTATGTCGTATAGAGTAAAAACAAAACTATGTCGTATAGAGTAAAAACAAACATAAAGACTACACAGATGAATTTCTTCTCCTATTTTATAAAATTGTATTCAATAGCAATATTATGAATTTTCAAAATTGAGTTGCAATTCAATGGATGGTGATTTCTACATATTTTAGGCCATTGGTAAGTAAACCTCGATGCCCGCTATATTTTGTAATGCTGAGGTCATCAATTAGGACATGGGTGATAGGACTATAACGGAATTCAGACAAACATGGAACAGAACGCAGAGTTGTTGCGTTGCTGTAGAGTCTCTGTATAGTTTAAAATACTAAAGCAATTGATTTTGAACCGGAGTAGGGAACTGCAGGAACAGTCCATTTTTGCAAAAAGTGGTGCAATATTTACATGGACCGATTGATAATGTGATGTGTTATCTATGTGATTTCGTCTGGACCTTTATTTGAAATATTGGTTTCAAGTGATTGTCGCGCTTTTGACATTTAGGTAACAGATTATCAATGTTAACATGTTTCAATACCCTTAGGTTTTCAATATCGTTAACAGCATTACAAAGGCTATCTTCGAGTGAAATGTTCCTACCAGAACCTACCGATATCCTATATCCGACATGTGTTTGAACACTGACAATGGAAGTGACTTATAATTAATGACAGGTGTACTGTACTCCTTAGGCTCTGTACAGTGTACACATGTGGAAGGTACATATGTTCTTAAACGGGATCTTAGTTGTCGTTATTATAAGCAAGTTAATGCAACCAATTTCCTGAAATCAATATGAGTTTTTATCATGCAATAGGTAGCAGAGTACATTTTAAGCTTTTAACATTTAGGACCTGAATTCTTGAAACAATCCTCGTGCTCAAATTAAGATACTGTGCTCAAGTCGAATTTATTGATCTGATGATAGGTTAGTACAAATCAAATTTATTGATCTGGTGATAGGTTAGTACAAACCACATTTATTGATCTGGTAAAAGGTTAGTACAAATCACATTTCTTGATATGGTGATAGGTTAGTTCAAATCACATTTATTGATCTGGTGATAGGTAAGTACAAATCACATTTATCGATCTGGAGATAGGTTAGTACAAATCACATTTATTGATCTGGAGATAGGTAAGTACAAATCACATTTATCGATCTGGAGATAGGTTAGTACAAATCACATTTATTGATCTGGAGATAGGTAAGTACAAATCACATTTATCGATCTGGAGATAGGTTAGTACAAATCACATTTATTGATCTGGCGATAGGTAAGTACAAATCACATTTATTGATCTGGCGATAGGTTAGTACAAATCACATTTATTCATCTGGTGATCGGTTAGTACAAATCACATTTATTGATCTGGCGATAGGTAAGTACAAATCACATTTATTGATCTGGCGATAGGTAAGTACAAATCACATTTATTGATCTGGCGATAGGTAAGTACAAATCACATTTATTGATCTGGTGATAGGTTAATACAAATCACATTTATTGATCTGGTGATAGTTAAGTACAAATCACATTTATTGATCTGGCGATAGGTAAGTACAAATCACATTTATTGATCTGGCGATAGGTAAGTACAAATCACATTTATTGATCTGGTGAGAGGTAAGTACAAATCACATTTATCGATCTGTTGATAGTTTAGTACAAATCACATTTATTGATCTGGAGATAGGTAAGTACAAATCACATTTATCGATCTGTTGATAGTTTAGTACAAATCACATTTATTGATCTGGTGGTAGGTAAGTACAAATCACATTTATTGATCTGGTGGTAGGTAAGTACAAATCACATTTATTGATCTGGCGATAGGTTAGTACAAATCACATTTATTGATCTGGCGATAGGTAAGTACAAATCACATTTATTGATCTGATGATAGGTTAGTACAAATCACATTTATTGATCTGGCGATAGGTAAGTACAAATCACATTTATTGATCTGATGAAAGGTTAGTACAAATCACATTTATTGATCTGGAGATAGGTAAGTACAAATCACATTTATCGATCTGTTGATAGTTTAGTACAAATCACATTTATTGATCTGGAGATAGGTAAGTACAAATCACATTTATCGATCTGGTGATAGGTTAGTACAAATCACATTTCTTGATATGGTGATAGGTTAGTTCAAATCACATTTATTGATCTGGTGATAGTTAAGTACAAATCACATTTATTGATCTGGTGGTAGGTAAGTACAAATCACATTTATTGATCTGATGAAAGGTTAGTACAAATCACATTTATTGATCTGGCGATAGGTTAGTACAAATCACATTTATTGATCTGGCGATAGGTAAGTACAAATCACATTTATTGATCTGGTGATAGGTAAGTACAAATCACATTCTAAATATAATGATTTAAACATGTTTTGCAGAGGCTTGAAACTGAGACTGTTTATGATGTAAACTCTTGGCTTTCTTACCAATTTACTTATTAAAGCAAATTACACGAACATTGGTGAAAACGAGTATATATTTGTCAGCCACCAGTATATCTTGAACATATTTATACATTGACCTCCATCTAAACAAATTTGAGAGAAACTGCCAAGATGACTTTTTTTCAAAAGCCACTATACTAGCCAAGCGCTATTCCAGTTTTTACTTAATCCCCAATTGTCATGGGAATCTCTCATATAAAATTCCGGTAAAAGGACAACTATCGATATTATAAATGTATCAGGTTTTAAATATGAAATTAAAAATTTCATAAATTCACGAAAAGTGTATTGCGTACAATTTGGTTCTTACATCAAGATCATCCTCATATTCTGTCTGTTCTCGTTTCATATTTCTGCTGTTAAATCTTCAAACGTCTTTTTGAGAGTCTTCGTTTGCTCGTTAATTGAGGTTCATCGATAACAGCGGGTTTAGAAGAGCAGTCATTTTAGATTCAAGTCCACAGTTTTTCGGCACATGATCATAATCGGTCTAATGCTAGCCACAATTCTCATAAACGTTGCCAAAAAACGGCCCCATTATTGTGAAAGTCAACAGTATACAGAGCTAGAACTCGTGATGAACATGTCTTGTATACACGTTATTAATTGATTCCAAATCTGGTGTCTCAAAAAATACAATGAATAAATGTTTCACTTGATTTAGTGATGTGTTCAAATTTATTTGAACCTGGAGCAATGTGATATCTCAGTCTACCTGAATACTCAGGAGTCAACTGTCCATAATCTTCGTATTAGCGAAAATTAATTAATAAAATAATTTAAAATGTATGAATGGATGTAATAAAAATTACCAGAACAGAAATTCCACCGCAAGGACATGTATTTAACTTAGAAATAATTCAAAATGTTGGTCTCCATTACAAGTAAGAGTTTGACCAATGATACCTATCTTTGGGGGAACACAAACTGCTGGTATAGTTACTGTTAATCTGCTTGTGGTTACTTGGTGGTCTGTAATTTGAAAAAAGATAAAAAAAAAAAAAAAGGTGTAAGAAATTGAACATGTATCTCAATGAAAAAACTCATTTTTAATTTTTTAATAAAAAGAAATATATATAACATTGTTCAACAACATGCATACAGACGTTTATTAAAAGGTCATTCAATTACTATCTTAACAACAATAGATAAATAGATACAAAGGAATAATGTGAAATATACATCTAAACATGTGCATAATCAAATAGCGACTTTTATTGTGTGACGTTTAACGGGTTAAGCTTCTACCTTGTATAGCTATACTGATACGTTGAATCATTTACTACAAAGGGGAAGTTATCAGCCTAGCGATTGGTTAGTGTAATGTTTTTTTTTACATGAGACCAGTTAAACAGCTGTCTTTGTGCCTTCAATTTTGCTATGACATATTCCAGGGTTACAGAGAGAAAAAGTGAGCGTAACCCCTGAAGTATCAAAGATGCGATCAAATATACGCAAGTCGTTTTGCTGAGTTCAACAATATATGACGAGGTGTCCACATGTACCTGGATATGAAGACATGATGATCCAGCAGCAGGACCACGTACTGTGGTAGGAGGGCCAATCGTCTTCAGTGTGCATACTCCATTCATAATATTTCCGACGTAATTTATCTGTGACAAGCTTTAATTGTTTTAATCAATTATAAAACAATCAGATTTCAAACAGATAAAACAGTCATGAAAAAACATCGATGACTATAGCGTACATATACTACATATTATAAAACAGTCACCAAGAAAAAACATCTATGTCTATAGCGTACCTAAACTACATGTTGTAAAACAGTCACCAAGAAAAAACATCTATGTCTATAGCGTGCATATACTACTTTTTATAAAACAGTTACATAAAAAACCCCATCTATGTCTATAGCGTACCTAAACTACATGTTGTAAAACAGTTACATGGAAAAAAATCTACGTCTTACTACATATTGTAAAACAGTCACCAAGAAAAATAAACAATTAAATATCTATATTTAATTGCATTTATGATGTGTGCTTGTGGTTTTAATTTTAATTTGATAAAGTGTTATTTACATGTGCTTTATTTCAAGCGTGTGGCTTGGCTACACGCGCTTGGAGTTGCAAATTAGTCACGTGACAACATGATGACGCATGGCGGAAGTTTCTGCATATAGGTCACGTGACTGCAACACAAAGACTGAGAAGAAAGAGCAACGGCTAAAGGCAAAAAGCCATTTTTATTTGCATAGTTCAGTCTGGTTACGGTTCATGTAACACTCTAATTCTGTGGTATTTACATCCGGTTCATGGATACACATCCTGTGAAAGTCGCCGTTCTGGGGCATAGTTTTGTCCGGCGTTTGTGTGAATTTGTCAATCGTTGGAGCCCACAATGGCGGAATTTGAGGCTTGTCGACTCGGACATATGTGTGTCGTTCTTGGGGAAAGGTGGCGGTCTTGTCGCCGATTTGTTCAAGGGCGAGTTTCAACATTTTATAGACCAACATAATCCTCATGTTACAGATAGGTGGGAATGATGCCGATAATCCAACAGCAGAACCTCGCCGTTTGGCGGTAAATATTTTATAAATAGTCGAGTGGCTTTTGCACGGTTGTGGGGTTTTACATGTGATTCACTACAACAATACAGTTAGGAGGGCGAACCAGCTGGTTAAAGGTATGGTCATGGGCAGACAGGACATCACATATCACAAACATAAGGGACTTAAAGAGAGTCCAAATGATGTGTTGTGCCATGATGGGGTTCACCTGAATGAAAGCCACGGGCTCCCTAAGTATGTACGGAGCGTGAGGGGCGCTGTCATTATCGGCTCCAGACGTGTGGGTCGTTAGCTATGCAGTAAGTTAAGTTATTTTCGGTAGAACTGTATTGTGATATACTTATGCTACAGTACATCGGTAGACTGGTATTGTTAACAAACTGTTGCAGTTTCTCCGTCAGCCCCCCACCCCCCTTGCAGGCACACCTACCAGTTATAGGTGCTGCTGCAGGCAGATGTTTGAGGTTGGTGTTTTGCAGCTTTTGTGGTGGTCACGTTTTCTGGTGTATGTGACACTTAGGAAACATATTGTAAAACACCCAAAGAAAGCGTCGCAGAATGCGTATACAAAACAGATGAAAAAAATGCGATGCATCGTATATTGGAAAGACTGGAAGGCGATTTGAGGTCCGTCTTAGTGAACACCGGAAAGATACGGAAAACCAAGAAGGAAAGAAATTCACCCGATCAGGAAGGAAGCAGTCGGAGCGGGACAGTTCTAAATCGAGACGAAGGGGCTCATACACTTTCGCACATCTATGACCAAGTATTAAATAAAGCCTAGCTGAGTCGAGACATTTCATTACATACAAATGTATGTAACAACCAATTGTAAATACGCTTACAGCGTAGCCGAATCGACATTGATTTGTAGACAACTCTAACACATATAACACCGTCGTGTACATACGCTTCACTGGTCATTTACCTGATGAAGGTGACCGAGTACATACCGTACTAGTTATCGAAACTTCACAAAGAAACATTTATTGGTTGTGTTACAAGAATTGTTTCACAAAGTATACTTTCTGCTTCTAGAAGGAATCTCAATTCCAAAAATATTATAAATGTATATACTAACACCAGGATTGATCATTGTAAATTGTATATGTGTGGAAACCAAAAAAAGTAGGTAAATTATCAGACGTGTCTCTGTATTGTCAAACAAAAAACATGTTGTATAAGTTATATTTCTTCTTCAAATTTAAAAAAATGGTATACAACGTTTCTATTTCGGTGCAGGTAAGAATACCTTTTGTTGTCCAGACTCGTGTAATGTTATTTGATTCTGTTGCCGCCGGGGAAGCGTCCTTACTCCACACATTTTTATGGAATATAACCGACTATCAGATGCTATCAAGAAAAAACTAGCATTCATTTGAGCTTGCACCAATTTTCATACATTTAAGGCCTTGAAGACGATCCTAACATAAAAGTGAGCTTGCACCATTGATTATCGGCAATAAAGACAGTTATAGCACTAATTTCAGTTTGAGCCAACTTAAATAGGAGGGCAGAGGGCAGACGATCAGACGCCAGGAAGACAACCCAAGCATTATGAGCTTGAACACTCGATCAGACCCCAGGAAGACAACCCAAGCATTATGATATTGAACACACGATCAGACGCCAGGAAGACAACCCCAGCATTATGATCTTGAGCACATGATCAGACGCCAGGAAGACAACCCAAACAGTATGAGCTTGAACACACGATCAGACGCCAGGAAGACAACTCAAGCTTTATGAGCTGGAACACACGATCAGACGCCAGGAAAACAATCCAAGCATTATTAGCTAGAACACACGATCAGACGCCAGGAAGACAACCCAAACATTCTGAGCTTGAACACAAGATCAGACGCCAGGAAGACAACCCAAGCATTATGATCATGAACACACGATCAGACGCCAGGAAGACAACCCCAGCATTATGATCTTGAACACACGAGCAGACGCCAGGAAGACAACCCAAACAGTATGAGCTTGAACGCACGATCAGACGCCAGGAAGACAACCCAAGCATTATGATCTTGAACACATGAGCAGACGCCAGGAAGACAACCAAAACAGTATGAGCTTGAACACACGATCAGACGCCAGGAAGCCAACCCAAGCATTCTGATCCTGAACACACGATCAGACGCCAAGAAGAAAACCCAAGCATTGTGAGCTTGAACACACGATCGGACCCCAGGAAGACAACCCAAGCATTATGATATTGAACACACGATCAGACGCCAGGAAGACAACCCCAGCATTATGATCTTGAACACATGATCAGACGCCAGGAAGACAACCCAAACATTATTTTATTAAACACACGATCAGACGCCAGGAAGACAACCCAAACAGTATGAGCTTGAACACACGATCAGACGCCAGGAAAACAATCCAAGCATTATTAGCTAGAACACACGATCAGACGCCAGGAAGACAACCCAAGCTTTCTGATCCTGAACACGAGATCAGACGCCAAGAAGACAACCCAAGCATTATGAGCTTGAACACACGATCAGACGCCAGGAAGACAACCCAAGCTTTATGAGCTGGAACACACGATCAGACGCCAGGAAAACAATCCAAGCATTATGAGCTTGAACACACGATCAGACGCCAGGAAGACAACCCAAGCATTCTGATCCTGAACACACGATCAGACGCCAAGAAGAAAACCCAAGCATTATGAGCTTGAACACACGATCAGACGCCAGGGGTACAACCCAAACATTATGATCCTGAAAACACGATCAGACGCCAAGAAGACAACCTAAGCATTATGAGCTTGAACACACGATCAGACCCCAGGAAGACACCCCAAGCATTATGGGCTTGAACACACGATCAGACGCCAAGAAGAAAACCCAAGCATTGTGAGCTTGAACACACGATCGGACCCCAGGAAGAAAACCCACGCATTATGATATTGAACACACGATCAGACGCAAGAAAGGCAACCCAAACATTATGATCCTGAAAACACGATCAGACGCCAAGAAGACAACACAAGCATTATGAGCTTGAACACCCGATCAGACCCCAGGAAGACAACCCAAACATTATGAGCTTGAACACAAGATCAGACGCCAGGAAGACAACCCCAGCATTATGATCTTGAACACATGAGCAGACGCCAGGAAGACAACCCAATCATTATGAGCTTGAATTCACGATCAGATGCCAGGAAGACAACCCAAGCTTTATGAGCTTGAACCCACGATCAGACGCCAAGAAGACAACACAAGCATTATGAGCTTGAACACCCGATCAGACGCCAGGAGTACAACCCAAACATTATGATCCTGAAAACACGATCAGACGCCAAGAAGAAAACCCAAGCATTGTGAGCTTGAACACACGATCGGACCCCAGGAAGACAACCCAAGCATTCTGATCGTGAACACACGATCAGACGCCAAGAAGAAAACCCAAGCATTATGCGCTTGAACGCACGATCAGACCCCAGGAAGACACCCCAAGCATTATGGGCTTGAACACACGATCAGACGCAAGAAAGGCAACCCAAACATTATGATCCTGAACACACGATCAGACGCCAGGAAGACAACCCAAACATTATGGGCTTGAACACACGATCAGACGCCAGGAATACAACCCAAACATTATGAGCTTGAACACACGATCAGACGTCAGGAAGACAACCCAAGCATTATGAGCTAGAACACAAGATTAGACGCCAGAAAAACAACCCAATCATTATGAGCTTGAATTCACGATCAGACGCCAGGAAGACAACCCAAGCATTATGAGCTTGAACACATGATCAGACGCCAGGAAGACAACCCAAACATTATGAGCTTGAACACACGATCAGACGCCAGGAAGACAACCCAAACATTATGATCTTGAACACAAGATCAGACGCCAGGAAGACAACCTAAGCATTATGAGCTTGAACACATGATCAGACACCAGGAAGACAACCCAAGCTTTATGAGCTTGAACACACGATGAGACGCCATGAAGACAACCCAAACATTATGAGCTTGAACACACGATCAGACGCCAGGAAGACAACCAAAGCATTATGAGCTTGCACACATGATCAGACGCCAGGAAGACAACCCAAACATTATGAGCTTGAACACACGATCAGACGCCAGGAAGACAACCCAAACATTATGATCTTGAACACACGATTAGACGCCAGGAAGACAACCCAAACAGTATGAGCTTGAACACACGATGAGATGCCAGGAAGACAACCCAAGCTTTATGAGCTTGAACACACGATCAGACGCCAGGAAAACAACCCAAGCATTATGAGCTTGAACACACGATCAGACGCCAGAAAGACAACCCAAACATTATGAGCTTGAACACACGATCAGACGCCAAGAAGTCATTTGGTGCTATCCAGATGTCATTAAGACATTTCTAGCATACTGGCATCAGGGTGAGCTTGAACACATGATAGGAGGTTATTCATAGATACATAGATTTATTCTGACAAAAAATCGGATTTTACAATCCTTTGACAATCAGCTCTGAAATAAAAAAAAAATATGAATAAAAACATATTTTAAAAGTTGCAACTTTCGATTTTGATTTTTTCTTTTAAACTATATTTCCGCGGTTGATTTTCATTTAATTTATATTCAAAATGTTTAATTTTGCTTGAATTGACAACATTTGACGGTTGATTGTTCCACTTATCAACAGTTGTCAGTGTGAAAGAAAATTTTAAAGTTGTGTCCACGTGTAGACATGACGGATACAACATTTTGTAAACCTCTATCATGTCGCCACGTGATCTTTTGTATGCTAGTATTGGTAGTGATAGCGACATTCAAGCTCTATATAGCGGTTTAGTATATGTAGTGATAGAGACATTCAAGCACTATATAGCGGTTTAGTATTGGTAATGATAGAGACATTCAAGCTCTCTATAGCGGTTTAGTATTGGTAGTGATAGAGACATCCAAGCTCTATATAGCGGTTTAGTATTGGTAGTGATATAGACATTCACGCTCTATATAGCGGTTTAGTATTTGTAGTGATAGAGACATTCAAGCTCTATATAGCGATTTAGTATTGGTAGTGATAGAGACATTCAAGCTATATATAGCTGTTTAGTATTGGTAGTGATAGAGATATTCACGCCCTATATAGCGGTTTAGTATTGGGAGTGATAGAGACATTCAAGCTCTATATAGCGTTTTAGTAGTGATAGAGACATTCAAGCTCTATATAGCGTTTTAGTAGTGATAGAGACATTCAAGCTCTATATAGCGGTCTAGTATTGGTAGTGATAGAGACATTCAAGCTCTACATAGCTGTTTAGTATTGGTAGTGATATAGATATTCACGCCCTATATAGCGGTTTAGTATTGGTAGTGATAGAGACATCCAAGCTCTATATAGCGGTTTAGTATTGGTAGTGATATAGACATTCACGCTCTATATAGCGGTTTAGTATTGGTAGTGATATAGACATTCACGCTCTATATAGCGGTTTAGTATTGGTAGTGATAGGGACATTCAAGCTCTATATAGCTGTTTAGTATATGTAGTGATAGAGACATTCAAGCACTATATAGCGGTTTAGTATTGGTAATGATAGAGACATTCAAGCTCTATATAGCGGTTTCGTATTGGTAGTGATAGAGACATTCAAGCTCTACATAGCTGTTTAGTATTGGTAGTTATAGAGATATTCACGCCCTATATAGCGGTTTAGTATTGGGAGTGATAGAGACATTCAAGCTATATATAGCGGTTTAGTATTGGTAGTGATAGACATTCAAGCTCTATATAGCGGTTTAGTAGTGATAGAGACATTCACGCTCTATATAGCGGTTTAGTTTTGGTAGTGATAGAGACATTCAAGCTCTATATAACGGTTTCCTATTGGTAGTGATAGAGACATTCAAGCTCTATATAGCGGTCTAGTATTGGTAGTGATAGAGACATTCAAGCTATATATAGCGGTTTAGTATTGGTAGTGATAGAGACATTCAAGCTCTACATAGCTGTTTAGTATTGGTAGTGATAGAGATATTCACGCCCTATATAGCGGTTTAGTATTGGTAGTGATAGAGACTTTCAAGCTCTACATAGCTGTTTAGTATTGGAAGTGATAGAGACATTGAAGCTCTATATAGCGCTTCAGTATTGGTAGTGATAGCGACATTCACGCTCTATATAGCGGTTTACTATTGGTAGTGATAGGGACATTCAAGCTCTACATAGCTGCTTAGTATTGGTAGTGATAGAGACATTCAAGCTCTATATAGCGGTTTCAAGATAACTTAGTATTGACAAGTACACAAAAGTTAATTACTAGTTACTTAAGAGGTAATCACAAGTTCCTTTGAAATAAAAAATACATGATAATGTCGCGAAACATCGTAAAAATAAGATGTGCCGATACAAGATGTGACATTAAATGCTTAAGCGCTGATGAGTATGGTGTCATTCTATTATTTTACGTTTACGATACAAAGTACTAAATATGTCTAGTCTCAGCCACTGCTGAGTTACTGCATAGGCCCCATCACGTGGTACTCATATCATGTCGATATGGTTTGGCATGTTTAATGCTTTTTTCACAATTAGAACTGAACGTCTTTACCATAGTCGGAGCACACAGAGACAGTGTGGGCTGGTGACACCATTAAGATGCCACTCCCGTCGTCTGTCTCTCGTGTAATTAGCCTGTCGATGCAGCTCTTTATTCAATAGAACTATTTGCCAGTCCGATCATACAGCGTGTTATCAAATCACAGCACTCGCTCAACTTGTCACGGATACGGTAGGGTTAATTATATCAGTGATATTTTGGTGAAATGTTGCGTCCGTCACATCTTACCATCAGCCCTGTTATTGTAGTCGGTTCCTAAGTCAAGCTTTCCGCCTTCATCTGACCTTGTCTTGGCGGCTCCTCATAACGAGCTCCTGATAGCACATTATTAGTATATATAACGGGAGACGGTACCTCTCACGGTATACATCAACTACCGGGCCATTTAGTATCGTCCAGATAATACATTAGTATATATAACGAGAGACGGTACATCTCACGGCATACATCAACTGCCGGGCCATGTAGTATCGTCCTGATAGTATATTATTAATATATATAACGAGGGACGGTACATCTCACGGTATACATCAACTACCGGGCCATTTAGTATCGTCCTGATAGTACATTATTAGTATATATACCTCGAGACGGTACATCCCACGGTATACATCAACTCCCGGGCCATGTAGTATCGTCCTGATAATACATTATTAGTATATATACCTAGAGACGGTACATCTCACGGCATACATCAACTACCGGGCCATGTAGTATCTTTCTGATAGTACATTATTAGTATATCTAACGGGAGACGGTACATCTCACGGTATACATCAACTACCGGGCCATATAGTATCGTCCTGATAGCACATTATTAGTATATATAACGGGGGACGGTACATCCCACGGTATACATCAACTCCCGGGCCATGTAGTATCGTCCTGATAATACATTATTATTATATATAACGAAAGAAAGTACATCCTACGGTATACATCAACTACCGGGCGATGTAGTATCGTCCTGATAGCACATTATTAGTATATATAACTAGAGACGGAACATCTCACGGCATACATCAACTACCGGGCCATGTAGTATCGTCCTGATAATACATTAGTATATATAACGAGAGACGGTACATCCCACGGTATACATCAACTTTCGATCCATGTGCGAAATGTGTGTGAAAGTGACGATTTGTTTCTAAAATATCAGTTTGAAGTGCGCTCCGGGCGCGGGTCGCATATTTCCCGCATATATACATCAACTACTGGGCCATGTAGTATCGTCCTGATAATACATTAGTATATATAACGAGAGACGGTACATCCCACGGCATACATCAACTACTGGGCTATGTAGTATCGTCCTGATAATACATTATTCGTATATATAACTAGAGACGGTACATCCCACAGTATACATCAACTCCCGGGCCATGTAGTATCGTCCTGATAGGACATTATTAGTATATATAACGAGAGACGGGACATCCCACGGTATACATCAACTTTCGATCCATGTGCGAAATGTGTGTGAAAGTGACGATTTGTTTCTAAAATATCAGTTTGAAGTGCGCTCCGGGCGCGGGTCGCATATTTCCCGCATATATACATCAACTACTGGGCCATGTAGTATCGTCCTGATAATACATTAGTATATATAACGAGAGACGGTACATCCCACGGTATACGTCAACGACCGGGCCATGTAGTATCGTCCTGATAGGACATTATTAGTATATATAACGAGAGACGGTACATCCCACGGCATACATCAACTACTGGGCTATGTAGTATCGTCCTGATAATACATTAGTATATATAACGAGAGACGGTACATCCCACGGCATACATCAACTACCGGGCCATGTAGTATCTTTCTGATAGTACATTATTAGTATATCTAACGGGAGACGGTACATCTCACGGAATACATCAACTACCGGGCCATGTAGTATCTTTCTGATAGTACATTATTAGTATATCTAACGGGAGACGGTACATCTCACGGAATACATCAACTACCGGGCCATATAGTATCGTCCTGATAGCACATTATTAGTATATATAAAGGGAGACGGTACATCCCACGGCATACATCAACTACCGGGCCATGTAGTATCGTGCTGATAGTACATTATTAATATATATAACGAGGGACGGTACATCTCACGGCATACATCAACTGCCGGGCCATGTAGTATCGTCCTGATAGGACATTATTAGTATATATAACGAGAGACGGTACATCTCACGGCATACATCAACTGCCGGGCCATGTAGTATCGTCCTGATAGGACATTATTAGTATATATAACGAGAGACGGGACATCCCACGGTATACATCAACTTTCGATCCATGTGCGAAATGTGTGTGAAAGTGACGATTTGTTTCTAAAATATCAGTTTGAAGTGCGCTCCGGGCGCGGGTCGCATATTTCCCGCATATATACATCAACTACTGGGCCATGTAGTATCGTCCTGATAGCACATTATTAGTATATATAAAGGGAGACGGTACATCCCACGGCATACATAAACTACCGGGCCATGTAGTATCGTCCTGATAACACATTATTAGTATATATAACTAGAGACGGAACATCTCACGGCATACATCAACTACCGGGCCATGTAGTATCGTCCTGATAACACATTATTAGTATATATAACTAGAGACGGAACATCTCACGGCATACATCAACTACCGGGCCATGTAGTATCTTTCTGATAGTACATTATTAGTATATCTAACGGGAGACGGTACATCTCACGGTATACATCAACTACCGGGCCATGTAGTATCGTCCTGATAGTACATTATTAATATATATAACGAGGGACGGTACATCTCACGGCATACATCAACTACCGGGCCATGTAGTATCGTCCGGATAGTACATTATTAATATATATAACGAGGGACGGTACATCCCACGGTATACATCAACTTTCGATCCATGTGCGAAATGTGTGGGAAAGTGACGATTTGTTTCTAAAATATCAGTTTGAAGTGCGCTCCGGGCGCGGGTCGCATATTTCCCGCATATTATAGAGGGCCGGAGTTCTGACGTTAATCGACGACAGACCGATATGAAAAAATCGATAAAACGTCAGAATAATTCGGACTAGGTACATCCCACTTCCACACAGGGGTGGACATTTTCAAATCAAAATGTACAGTACCAGCCAACAGGACAGCTGTGGTTTGATTCCCAAATTTGACATGGATTTTGTCCATCTGACTTGATTGATGTATCGTTTCCAATTTTTAGCATGCCAAAGAAGAAAAAAGGGACCTGATTGTCAAAACCTTAAGACAAAACAGCAGAAGAGTGTTTCCTCAGATGTATGCAAATTAATATGCTTCAAAGCCTTACAAGTTTAATACAAAATTCCACACCAGAAGAATTAATTTTTAAATCAAATAACCAGTTCATTTTTATCAGAGTTAACACAATTTGTATATGTCACCTGTGAGTAAAAAAATCCAGTTATATTTTCATTTTCAAAATTACATCTTTAAAATCTTTGATTAATTTGAATGAATATGTCAATATGATATGATTTTGACCCTCCTAACATGAAGGAAAATAATAATTGACTTATGAGATGGTTCAACTTAGCCCTGTTCATTGTATGTATATCATACAAAATCAAGCATATGGACTTTATTATTAGACATTGGACAATAAACTCTCATATTATGTGAAAAGTGCTTGTCTATTTTCCCAAAGTATATATAACTTTGTTAACGCAAATGAAATAATTAATTAGTTAAAGTGCATCTCTTTATTTTATAAACCTAAAGCACAAGCATATGTTACAGGCTCATGGTTCTGCCTAAGTGTGATTATGAAACATCTTCCAACTTTCTCTCCTAAATAATAATTATACTACTGAGTATCAAAACTGACAACACATCAATTTTGAAAGATAATAATCAATTGCATATATACAAGTGTACACTGTGTTTTTAGCACAGGACTTATTCGAACTGGATGCAGCTTCTTTAATAATTGTTTTCTTTCTAACACAGCTGACACATCTAAATCAGTTAAAGAAAAAATGTCTTGAAAAACACAAAAAAAAAAAGTTACCAAACCAAACCAAGTTCTTTGTAGTAAAGTCACAAAAAGCTTAAGCACTTCTTTCAAAGAAGTTGAATATCGTCAATCTTTTAGGAATATATTAATGATTTAAGAGATGCTGAAAATTGTTGCTGACAACATAATAGCTTTAACGAGTGGGCTTGGTACCTGTAGAACAACAGATCTGAGCTAGTAGTGCTGTCAACAGGAACACTGGTGCTGGAGCTGTCCCTGGAACAGCAAGTCTCATTTTGGTTAGCTGAAAAAGATGGAATTTAAATTTAAATCATACTGGTGCCTAATTATTTGAATACCTTGGACTTGCTATATAGTTTCTGGAACCAAAAAAATGATACTACAATGTGTAATATTTTGGTTACAGCAAAGACATTAAATATCAAATAGACATGTCCTTTCGCAGAATCAACGCTCATTTTATGGAGTCAATCATTTCTCAATAGTCATTAAATATTGACAAAATGCTGATTGAAAAATGATTAAATGAAATTCAAAATTTCAATGAACTATTTTGTCCATTTTTGGTAAAGTCTGGTTTAGACAAGCGTTTTTATTTTAAGCCTGATTCATAGTGCTGGGACAGAAGTTTATTTCACATTTTTTTAAACGCAGAATACATAAAGAAAAAAAAAGGAGCTGCGAAAATGCACCATGTGGAGCAATTGCGAATAAGTTGCACCAAAATATGTATATGATATACATATAATTGCTAATTATTGACATTTAATTCAATGAATTCATTAAAATTAGCTCCGCACTGTCATGTAACTTGCTGGGATGTTATCAGATTATGTCACAGAAATCAAGAATATATTTCTGTATAAACTATATCAATGACGACAAGGGATATACATGTACATGTACGTTGAGCCAAGATGGATGAATTCAGGTTTGAAAAATGCCTTTGATTGTTGCCTAGAAATATAAACTTATAAAAGTGTTCTATTGTTTAGGTACATATATTGAATGACCTATCTCAAAGTTTCGAGAATAACATACAAAGGTAACAGGTCAGCTGACGTTTCTGTATTTTTCTTAAAAATGGTTTAAATTTAAAATGATGTAATAGGACAAAGTTATTGCTAAAAGTTAACCCTTTAAGTCACTTCTCCCACAGGGGTTTCGTTACAAAATACACAAAACGTTGTGCAAAACTGATATAGGTCACAGTCCACATAAACACATGTGTTGTGACCTATATCAGTATAGCACATGTACATGTGTATTAGACATTTGTAACGAAACCCTGTGCGTCTACCGTGCTGTGTATGCCCTCGAAGATATAGTTGCCTATAGCCAGAGACGTCTTATATCACCTCCGAAATATTAAGTTATACATTCATTATCAGTAAATTCTTTCATTAAAAAGTCTAAATCTAAATAACTATCATGGGATTAAAAGTCAGTCATATTTGACAATGATGTATCATCCGATCAGATACTTACCTGATGCTGCTTGCAATTGACATAAACAGATGCATTCGTTTTCTAAAGTTTTAGCCACGATGATTGCACTGTTCCAACTTTCTCACATAAATAGTAATGCTAATATTAAATAACAAAACTGACAACACATCAATTTTGAACGATAATAATCAATTGCATATATACAAGTGTACACTGTGTTTTAAGCTCAGGACTTATTCGAACTAGATGTAGCTTCTTAAATAAGATTAAAGATCCACTAGATTTTGTGGCACCTTTTAGAACATGTGAAAGAAATTGGATGAGTCTGAAGATAGAGATTTTCCGAGCTCAGGATCGGACTCAGGAAATGACAGAATGGGTTTTTGACCCCACAAAGGAGAACATGTAGAAGTGATATGTGGAGAGCGATTAGGGCTAGAAGGACAGGGAAAAGCTAGAAGAGATGAAGGAAGAAAAAACACTCTAACTCATTGCCTTTGATTCAAAACCTAAACCTGTGGCATTTGTACACTTCCGATTTGATATGGAATGGGACGAAGAATTGGTTTACTGTTATGACCTCCTGGTAATAGACGTATACAGAAGGAAGGGTATTGGAAAGTTAATGCAGACTTTGGAATTATTGGCATATAAAACTGAGATGATTAAAGTCATGCTAACCACTTTTAAGAGCAACAGGATTGGAGAAACTTTCTCCATGAAAGCTATGAAGTATACAATAGAGGATTAACCTCGCCAGAGGATCCAGTGTGGGAGGAGACGGAATACAAATACCAAATACTCAGTAAAGGGATCAAGCCGAAGCCAACCAGTAAACCCAACATACATATGTACTAAGGAGGAGGTTATGCAAACCTCACCTGTCAAGGCAGCATCAACATAACCATAGTCCTACCATTACACTCCTCCGCTGGAAAACTAAAAACAGACTCTGCAAGAGTTCTCAAACTATGAAAAGAGATATTAATATGACAGTTTTCAAAAGAGAACTGCAATTGTCAGGATTAAGATTAGTCATCTCTGATCTAGAAAATGGTCATTCTTGTCGGGTAAGTCTTGTTTGTCTTACAAACAAAGGAAATGAGACAGACTGGAAGAATTGCTCATGCATTTCATTGGTTTGGGATATATAAAAATCTGCTTTAAACCAATGGTCCTAGAGTAATTTCATAGTGACCTTCAGAACCAAGTAGTTTGTACTCC
Source organism: Mizuhopecten yessoensis (assembly GCF_002113885.1). Lineage (NCBI taxonomy): Eukaryota > Metazoa > Mollusca > Bivalvia > Pectinida > Pectinidae > Mizuhopecten > Mizuhopecten yessoensis. The sequence goes on from NW_018403936.1 coordinate 145,710, forward strand.
TGGCTGTTAACTGAGATCTGTAAGGTTTGTCTACCGTCTAACCTCGAGGTAACATGTCAAAGTTTCATGTCAAATAGTGGAAGTACCAGTGTCCAATACATAAGGTTGTTACTTGAGTGATCATTGATTTATATCGCAGACCTTGGCAACAATTTGGTGTGGACATAAAGTCAACACAAAGTCTAAAAACTATAGCTGTGCTATTTTGTCTTACAGACTTGTTGATGGTTTCATACACAAACTAGTATAGGAAATTATGGACAGCTTTAGCTTTCTCTAAAGCGGTGTTAATGGTGGTTTGATATTAATATATGTATGGTTTTCAGATGCGAGTGTAAAAATGTGACTGAAGTATCTCCATACAATATTTGTTATTTTGACTATGCTATCCTTGTCGTACAAAACAAGTTACTGGTAATACATTAGGGAACAACAGTATTACTGGTACGTACGATTCAGCATATAAAGATAAGGGATACTCAGGAGAAAATAATATTTTGTGAAGTGTAAATTCAGTACCATGCATTGACATTTTCCATACTTGTATATTTTTGTACACATCCAACCATAAAGCTATACTCGTATGTGAAAGAATACAACATTTACATTTTTATCATAACCATAAATCGGGGATAGATCTGAATCCATAATTAACATTTGTATACCGTAGATACATACCAACCTATAAGGCTGTCGACAAGCAGGTTGCAGTAATGAGGTGGGGGATGTATCAGATACACGTTCACATCTAACCAGGACCACACAATAATAAATTTGAATGTGAAGCATCGTGTACATATTATATGATTTTTTTTTCTGATTGAGCTTCATCAATTTGGTATGAATAATATATGCTCAGTTTGTTAAGAACACAAACAGCAATTGAAAATTTATTTTGCAAGCTTTCGAAAAGAAATACGTTTCCTTTGTCAAGCAAAGAGCGCAAAATTACCACTGTCTCGTCGACTCTATGCATTATGATGTAGCGAGCTGATTTCAGCGTTAATGGTATTTTTTGGCAAAATAAAGCATACATAATGTGCCTTTTCTATAAGACCTTGTATAAACATAGATTCCAAAACAAAAAAGAAAACAAGAAAACGCCAGATCCATGAAAAGTTGTTCACATTGAAAAACAAAGATATTTACTCTTTTTTCAAATGCATAAGAAAATTGTCAAACAACAGATTACGCGAACAATGCTACATCCACTGTATGAAACTTCGTCCTGGGTCGGGCTACAGTGTCATGTCAGACCTGCTGCCCGAAGTAAACCAAGTAAGGTCAAAGCTATTGAAAAACACGATATGAAATGCCGGCCAATGAAAGGCAAAACGTCAAGATAGTGTACATGAAGGAATTTCCATTTGTTGTGTTGAAACAAAAATAGTAAACCGCGGTGAAGCAAGTTGACTATGCTTACATTTCATCCACAGGAAGTGGTGTTAGGTGAACTAGGCCTACTGCATGGGGAAACAAATATTCCTAACTGAAAACCTTACACGAAGTCTGTTGTTAATTGTCTTCTGCTACGACGACATCACAGCAGATGTCTTATGTAAAAAACAGTATGGCCATGTATATACATACTTTATATATGGAGGTATGAATGATTATATTGCATATATATTTGTTCTTTCTTTCTTAAATGTGGAAGTAGGACGATGTCACTTAATTTAAATCCTTTTTGCTACTCATTTCAAGCTGAAAGTTCTGAACCAGACCAGTCATATCATAGAATACATTGTTTCGTATATATATGTATATTTAGTTTCAATATACAGATCCAAATTACATGACTGTCTTTAATAATGAGTTTGTATACTCCATTATGATCAGGTATTATACTGAGAAGATTTAAATGGAAAGTTCCTGTAGTGTATAGTGTAACTGTAAAAGGTTTTTGAAATATTGTTAAAAATATATGAAAAGTGGTTAGGTCATGTAGAATTGAAGTAATTTTACACTACATGTCTGCATACTTGTCCGTAACACATTTGAAGTACAAAAACAAACCTGGTTTATTGACACAAATGTATAACTGTGTGTAAACTTGACAATTCACACATTTAAGGCGCATCTAAAATTGTTTACTGACACACATGTATAATTGTTTACTGACACACATGTATAACATGCACACATCTATAATTGTTTACTGACACACATGTATAACATGCACACATCTATAATTGTTTACTGACACACATGTATAACATGCACACATCTATAATTGTTTACTGACACACATGTATAACATGCACACATCTATAATTGTTTACTGACACACATGTATAACATGCACACATCTATAATTGTTTACTGACACACATGTATAACATGCACACATCTATAATTGTTTACTGACACACATGTATAACATGCACACATCTATAATTGTTTACTGACACACATGTATAACATGCACACATCTATAATTGTTTACTGACACACATGTATAACATGCACACATCTATAATTGTTTACTGACACACATGTATAACATGCACACATCTATAATTGTTTACTGACACACATGTATAACATGCACACATCTATAATTGTTTACTGACACACATGTATAACATGCACACATCTATAATTGTTTACTGACACACATGTATAACATGCACACATCTATAATTGTTTACTGACACACATGTATAACATGCACACATCTATAATTGTTTACTGACACACATGTATAACATGCACACATCTATAATTGTTTACTGACACACATGTATAACATGCACACATCTATAATTGTTTACTGACACACATGTATAACATGCACACATCTATAATTGTTTACTGACACACATGTATAACATGCACACATCTATAATTGTTTACTGACACACATGTATAACATGCACACATCTATAATTGTTTACTGACACACATGTATAACATGCACACATCTATAATTGTTTACTGACACACATGTATAACATGCACACATCTATAATTGTTTACTGACACACATGTATAACATGCACACATGTATAATTGTTTACTGACACACATGTACAATTGAAGGGAACAAAAAAAGGAGTGTTCGTTCTGGCCCTCGGATTCCATTTTGTCTTGTCAGTTGAATATTGAGCTAAACCTGATTGCAGCTGTATTTCCCTCCCCACTTTTTTTTTTTGTTAATAAAAAAAAAAAATACATGCACAACTATAAGAAATTTGTGGCAGTGCTCGGGGTCTGAACATATTCTGGGGGGCTTTTTTCCTGGGGCAGTGTGTTTTTTGATAGGACTCTAAGAAGCGTTGTATTGGATTCTTGGATGAAGCAGTGGGAACTTTTGGTGAATGAGAACTGTTTGACACGGTTTCGGGAACGTTTTGATTGTGTTAATGTCGGCCTAGGGAGAGAGGAGCTCACTTGATGGTGTTAATGTCGGCCGAGGGAGAGAGGAGCTCACTTTATGGTGTTAATGTCGGCCGAGGGAGAGAGGAGCTCACTTGACGGTGTTAATGTCGGCCTAGGGAGATAGGAGCTCACTTGATGGTGTTAATGGCGGCCTAGGGAGAGAGGCGCTCACTTGATGGTGTTAATGTCGGCATAGGGAGAGAGGAGCTCACCTGATGGTGTTAATGTCGGCGTAGGGAGAGAGGAGCTCTTTTGATGGTGTTAATGTCGGCCGAGGGAGAGAGGAGCTCACTTGACGGTGTTAATGTCGGCCTAGGGAGAGAGGAGCTCACTTGATGGTGTTTTTGCCTTCAGGGCCTGCCTAACACAAATTTTACCTATTATACCTTTAATATACTTATTATTTTATGAAAGGGAAAAGGTGAAGCACAGTTGAAAATTCTATGTGTATAATTCCAGATATGGTGATTTTTGCTGCACATGAAACTTATTGGTAGCACTCTCTTTTATTCATTGTTTGACTTAACACATTTGTTTGAACTGAAGTGCTGTCCCCGGTGGAGAACATATATCCGGAGTTTCTCCACTTTTCTTTTGCTTGTTGTACTGGGTGTTTTTTTGGTGTTTTTTTGGAGAATGTTTGAAAGGGAAGTACTACTTAGGGGAACGGGGAACGGGGTATCACTTTATTGTTTTTTAAATGTATCCTTTGTTTTATCAGTCATTGTTCACTTTTATGAAATTATCAACAGCAGAATATGGGTAGAATAAATAGGGGTAGTCTGAACTTCCGGGGTCTAGCAAGTGATACAGAAAAAAGGCGGGACTTTTTCCATCGATGTCGATCCAGGTCTGATATCTCTATTTTGGTTGACACCCATAGCGATTCAAAAACGGAAAAAATTGTGGAGAAATGAATGGGGAGGTGACCTTGTTTTTGCTTCTTTTACCTCTAATAGTAGGGGAGTTGCTATACTTCTAAAAAAACTCGTTTGATTATAAACTTGAAAGTGAATACAAAGATCCAAATGGAAACTGTTTACTATTAAATATGAGAGTACCGGATACAACATTAATTCTGTGTGGGATATATGGTCTTAAGGATGACACTCCAGATTTTATTACAAATTTACAAAATAAGATAGAGGGTATTGGAGACGATACTATAATTATTGGAGGGGATTGGAATGTCGCTTTAGATATAATGTTGATACTGTTAACTACCGTAATGGTAATAATATCAAAGCTGATAATGCAACCCATAGCTTGATGCAGAACTTAGATTTAGTTGATGTTTGAAGGGAATTAAATGATGATGTACGAAAATATACTTGGTTTGGCCCTAATAGGAAAAAAAGTCGCTTAGATCATTTCTGATCATCTGAGTTAACATCACTACATAAAACAAAGTAGATATGGATATTGCCTACAAATCTGATCATTCACCTGTTAGTATTTATTTAGAATTTACAAGTACGTGAACGAGGAACCTGTAAATTTAATAATAGTTTGTTAGGTGACCAAGAATATGTAAATCTTGTAAAGCTAACTATAAGTGATGTAATTTCATAAATTAAAAGGAAATAATACTAATATAGAAAGTGTATTATACCGTATTGATGATACATTACTGTGGGAAACAATAAAACTGGTCATAAGGGGGAAGACAATCAGTTACTCTACTTTTAAGAAAAGGGAAAGGGATAAAGAGGAAAATGACTTAACAGAGAGTTTAACAGACTTGTATAATAGATATCAAATCAATGATGATCCAATCACAGCCATGGAAATATCTGATACGGAGAGTAAACTGAAGACATTAAGGGATAAAAAATACAGGGGATTATCACACGGGCGAAAGTCAGGTGGAAGTTAGAGGGTGAGAAAAGTACAAAATATTTTTGTAATTTAGAAAAGCGACAATATACAGAAAAGATGATACCGAAGTTAATAACAGAAGACGGAAAAGAGATAAGTGATCTAAAGGACATCTTAAATGAACAATCCCTCTTCTATTCAAACTTATGTAATACAAAGGGTACTGTATTCAATGTAGTAACCAGGATTTTTGTTTTAATAATGACAACCCTTTTATTAATAAGTTAACACTTGAGCAAAGTATTTCTATAATGGTGTCCTAAGTGGTCAAGAATGTTTAAAAGCTTTGAAGCATATGAGCAATGGTAAATCTCCGGGTCTTGATGGATTTACATTGGAGTTTTACAAATTTTTCTGGGTAGACATCATTTCCTTGTAAAATCTATAAATCAGTCCTTCACTGATGAACAGATGTCTATTACTCAATGTCAAGGGATCATAAAATGTATACCAAAACTAGGGAAATCAAAACAGTATTTAAAACATTGGAGACCAATTACTTTATTGAATGTCTATTATAAAATTGCTGCTGCTTCTATTGCAAATATAATTAAACCTTCTTTAACAGATATTATAAGTCAAAGTCAATCAGGTTTCGTAAAAGGTCGATATATTGGTGAGTGTACAAGAATTATAAATGATATTATAACAAAATCTGATGACAATAACTTGCCTGGTATTTTATTAATGCTGGACTTCGAGAAAGCTTTTGATTCCCTTGAGTGGCCATTCATAGAAAGAAATCTATCTGTCTTTGGGTTTAGCAATTTTATCATAAACTGCTTCAAAACGTTATACTCCAATGTTACGGCAGCTGTCGAGAACAACGGTCACCTTTCCAATTTTTTCAATGTAACCCGTGGTGTACGACAAGGGGACCCCCTTTCTCCGTATATTTTTAGTATATGTATCGAACTTCTGAGTTCTGCTTTAAAGTTTGACCCTAATATGATAGGGATAATGATAAATAACACGGAGTATTTAGTTAGTCAATACGCTGATGACTCAACGCTTATATTGGATGATGACAAGCCACCATTAGAGAGGGGTCTGCACTTGATCGACATATTTGGAGGATGTTCCGGTTTATAAACAAACTATGAAAAAATCCAAGCTGTATGGATTTGGGCAAAAAGGGGCTGCGGTGAGGAAATTGAAACGAGACATAGAATAGCATGGAACCACCATGGCAAATTTAAACTTTTAGGAATTTCCTTTGATTTATCAAAAGGAGACTGTTTTGAAGACAACTTTATATAAAAGTTTCAATCAGTTGAAGCACTTCTCTCTAACTGGTCATTTAGGAACCTTTCAATTATAGGTAAGGTAACTATGATTAAAACTTTAGCCTTTCCAATCATAGTTCAAGTATTAACAGTCCTTGCTTGTCCAGAGTCGAAGTTATTAAAAAAAATCAGTCTCTATTTTATAATTTTATCTGGAACAGCAAAGTTGACAAACTGAAAAGGAATCTTTTAATAGGTGATTATAAGGATGGAGGTCTAAAATGTCCAGATACTTTTCTTACAGTAAAGTGTTAAAACTTATAGGGATAAAACAATGTCTGGATGTCAACAATCATGCAGATTGGAAAAACTATTAATAGATGATAGAGAAAACTTTGGAGGGGATAAGATTTGGACCTTAACAAAAACTGGGCTATTTGAAGTTTCCAAACACAGAAATTTAGGTATTTTTGGAAGGAAATTGTACAGATATGGGGGCCTCTTACCAAGGACCTCCCTGCAGCCCTTATGGTTCAACTCTAACATACAGATAAACAAAAACAAAAAGCAGTATTTTTCAAACATTTATGTTTTGAGGGTATTTTCTACATTAAGGGCTTGGTAAATGATCATGGTAATCTCTTGACATATAATCAGTTTGTAGAAAAATATCAAATCACTTGAACTTTATGAATTACAATAGCCTTATTAGCGCTATACCTAGAGGCTGGAAGAGAGTAATTCACTTATATGGGAAAAATATTGAAACAATTTTACATGAAAATCTGAAACAGCTCAGAAATAGCGAAAACCTTCTCGGTTTTTCTACAGGAAAATTGTGTCTACATTAATAGCAAATCCAGTGATTTTCTACATTAAGGACTTGGAAAGGTGCCATGTTGTATAAGACATTTCTCTAAATAATAATAAATGGGAGCAGGTATAAACTTTACCATTTATTGAGACAAAAGATTCAAAATTACAAAGTCTGCAATATAGAATCATTCGCAGAAACTTTTTCACCAACTCTATGTTGTTAAAACAAAAGCTGCTAGAGAGCGGTGAATGCAGTTTCTGCAGTGGAGCATCAGAAACAATATACCACCATTTCTGGGACTGTGTACATAGCCAGTCATTGTGGACTTGTCTGATAAACTCAGTCTTAAATCAGTATGATATTGTTATAGAAAAAACCCTGATATTTTCCTATTTGAGGTAACTGAAGATGTCAAGCCACTTGGAATAAACCTTTTAATATTATTGATTAAGAAACATATATCATTTAGAAGACAGTACAAACTATTACCTGAGTGGGAAACTTGTAGATGTTTTATGAGAAACTATAGAAATTAATATCTGTATTCAGCTTATATACTGACCCCGAATGCAGCAAGAAAGATCAGGCAGAAATGGGAAAGTGTCAAGTATATCCTTGAATAATTTTTCTTTTTTAATTTTGTCTCAACTTCTGAACACATGTAACTTTAAAGTACATAAAACATGCATATTTTTTGTGTAACAACGATTACTTATGGACAATAATGCAAGTATATGTATGGTTGATGTATGCGAAATATGTAAAATGTATTTGATAATGACTGTGTAAAATGATTGATACAGGAAAAAATAAAAAATAGAAAATAAACTAAATGTTAAGGGCCATTCCAAAGACTGTTGATCCTCTAAAGATCTAGGATGGTGTTTTGTAATCGTATATGACATGACGACAACAATTAGGGTTAATACCTTGCCTCTGCAGAGATATACTTGCGATCATTAATTGTCGGTGTCTGATACCGGTAGCCTACCTTCAGATGATCGACTGATCACCCACCTCCGTTTGTCACCTGGTGGTCGTTTTGGGGTATAGGCACTGCATTTAATTTACTAACTTACAAAATGCTGACATACGATCCTACTCGATATTAGCAGACACTACCTGGTGAGGTATGCGAGGTAATCAGGTATACACGAACAGTTAATAAATCACTGGTACAAAATAATAGTGAGGCACATCATTGTCTCTCCTAATGGTGGTATATTTAGACCACATGAAGTTATATCAACTCGCAAATCTGAATTTGTGTTTCAATTTTAAGTGTACAATGTAGAAGATTTAACTTCTTTTGCAAGAAATGGTATGTACATAGTGTTGATCAAGGTAAAATCACTTTAATGCTCTTTTAAATATAAACAGTTAAAACAATTTTAACATTAAATCTCACATGGTTTTGTTGATACATCATATGACTGCATGATTAGGAAAAGGACTTTAGTCAATATGTACTGTTTTAGTCAATATGTACTGTTTTAGTCAATATATACTGTTTTAGAATTCATTTTGGTTGTGATAGTGATGGGATTGACAGGCAAGGGGTAAGATGTGTATATTCTATGACTGCATGACGTAAATAAAGATTATATTCCAAATTTATTTAAAAAATAAATAAACACATATTCCAAATATCTTTATTTCGATTTCGGATGTCAATCGATAAACGTTTGTGCTACATTTGTACCACCTAGTAGAGCTTCTCCACCTTATAATCTTCCTGTTTGTACCTGTTTGTGAGAAACAGTATGGGTTGGAATTGTGGTTGACACTTTGGTATTATTTTGGTTTCTTTTTCATAAAAGTGCAAAGACCCTCAATACATACCATACATGTACGTTACAAACAAAGACCCTCAATACATATCATACATGTACTTTACCAACAAAGACTCTCAATACATAACATACATGTACTTTACCAACAAAGACCCTCAATACATATCATCCATGTACTTTACCAACAAAGACTCTCAATACATAACATACATGTACTTTACCAACAAAGACTCTCAATACATACCATACATGTATGTTACCAACAAAGACCCTCAATACATACCATACATGTACTTTACCAACAAAGACCCTCAATACATATCATACATGTACTTTACCAACAAAGACTCTCAATACATAACATACATGTACTTTACCAACAAAGACCCTCAATACATACCATACATGTACTTTACCAACAAAAACTCTCAATACATACCATACATGTACTTTACCAACAAAGACCCTCAATACATACCATACATGTACGTTACCAACAAAGACTCTCAATACATATCATACATGTACGTTACCAACAAAGCCCCTCAATACATACCATACATGTACTTTACCAACAAAAACTCTCAATACATACCATACATGTACTTTACCAACAAAGACTCTCAATACATACCATCCATGTACGTTACCAACAAAGACCCCCAATACATACCATACATGTACGTTACCAACAAAGACTCTCAATACATACCATACATGTACGTTACCAACAAAGACCCCCAATACATACCATACATGTACTTTACCAACAAAGACCCTCAATACATATCATACATGTACGTTACCAACAAAGACCCTCAATACATACCATACATGTACGTTACCAACAAAGACCGTCAATACATATCATACATGTACGTTACCAACAAAGACCCTCAATACATATCATACATGTACGTTACCAACAAAGACCGTCAATACATATCATACATGTATGTTACCAACAAAGACCCTCAATACATACCATACATGTACGTTACCAACAAAGACCGTCAATACATATCATACATGTACGTTACCAACAAAGACCCTCAATACATATCATACATGTACGTTACCAACAAAGACCGTCAATACATATCATACATGTATGTTACCAACAAAGACCCTCAATACATACCATACATGTACGTTACCAACAAAGACCGTCAATACATATCATACATGTACGTTACCAACAAAGACCCTCAATACATATCATACATGTACGTTACCAACAAAGACCGTCAATACATATCATACATGTATGTTACCAACAAAGACCCTCAATACATACCATACATGTACGTTACCAACAAAGACCGTCAATACATATCATACATGTACGTTACCAACAAAGACCCTCAATACATATCATACATGTACGTTACCAACAAAGACCGTCAATACATATCATACATGTATGTTACCAACAAAGACCCTCAATACATACCATACATGTACGTTACCAACAAAGACCGTCAATACATATCATACATGTACGTTACCAACAAAGACCCTCAATACATATCATACATGTACGTTACCAACAAAGACCGTCAATACATATCATACATGTATGTTACCAACAAAGACCCTCAATACATACCATACATGTACGTTACCAACAAAGACCGTCAATACATATCATACATGTACGTTACCAACAAAGACCCTCAATACATATCATACATGTACGTTACCAACAAAGACCGTCAATACATATCATACATGTATGTTACCAACAAAGACCCTCAATACATACCATACATGTACGTTACCAACAAAGACCGTCAATACATATCATACATGTACGTTACCAACAAAGACCCTCAATACATATCATACATGTACGTTACCAACAAAGACCGTCAATACATATCATACATGTACGTTACCAACAAAGACCCTCAATACATACCATACATGTACGTTACCAACAAAGACCGTCAATACATATCATACATGTACGTTACCAACAAAGACCCTCAATACATATCATACATGTACGTTACCAACAAAGACCGTCATTACATACATCATACATGTACGTTACCAACAAAGACTCTCAATACATACCATACATGTACGTTACCAACAAAGACCCTCAATACATATCATACATGTACGTTACCAACAAAGACCCTCAATACATACATCATACATGTACGTTACCAACAAAGACCGTCAATACATATCATACATGTACGTTACCAACAAAGACTCTCAATACATATCATACATTTACGTTACCAACAAAGACCGTCAATACATACCATACATGTACGTTACCAACAAAGAGCCTAAAATATATATCATACATGTACGTTAACAACAATGAAATAGTGTAAGTTTAGTTGTCAAAAGTTGACCGATCGTCTGAGCAGCATTAAACAACACCCTAAAAATTAACTAATTGAAATGAATAACATTTTTAGGTCACCTGAAACAAAGTCTCAAGTGACCTGTTGCGATCGCCTTTTGTCCAGCGTCGTCCGTCGTTCGTTGTTCGTCGTGCCTCGTGCGTCCGTAAACAATTCACATTTTCGACTTCTTCTCAAGTCTAGATATGTAAGAATCAAATACTCTTCATAGATGGAAGGGTCTTAGGGTGCTTTACCAAAATTCAGCTGACTGACAGAACCACTATTTGTACATAGTACATATACTACCCAGATCTTCACACTAATTTTTCATTACATGTAGTTCAAGTTACCTTTGTTACAAAATGTATTTCTTTTCATTTGGCAACATCGATAACATCAGTTTTTACATAACTCAGGTGACCGTTAAGGCCCATGGGCCTCTTTTTAATTTATTGTTCAGATCTGAAAAGCACTATTTACTATGGACTCGCCATCGGTACTTAAAGTCAAAAGAAAGGGAAAATGTATGTCTAAAGCGTTCTGAAGCATATATATATTACTACAACAAGGACAAGTTGACTTTAAAATCCTTTTGTGACGTTACAAACATACAGCTATCGCTACAGCAGACATACCTAAACTAGTATTTCATATTAGCCCTTCAGGACTAAACCCACCTCTAAGGCTACACCCGACCTTGGTGACTGACAGTGAACCAGCAAACTCCTTCATACGTAAAATATTTACTAGAAATACGAAATAATGATGCAGTTTAGGAGTTGATTTTACCATTCAATTAATACAAAGCGAAAAGGTGGTATTGATGATTCTTTAATCTACCAGTCATGCGTCCATACATTCGATAACTTATTTCGTAAACAAAACAACAAGATATTTTGTGCGGATCAATATAAGGTCACTTCTGGTTACAGAGTCATAACTGCAAAAGCTCAATAGATCCTAGACAGATCTACCCGTTTAAATAGTAAATGGGTATTGACTATTTCCCAAAAAGTGACTACATATGTTTTTATACAGATTGATTTTATGTGAAATAGGACGAACACAAGAACGCTACAAAAGCAACATGACAGCCTCCATATCGAATACCAGTGACAAGGTATACGGACATTGATTGTTGTCGTACATTTAAAGAATAAGCACAGAGTCAGCATAGTGAGTATACCTCTTCATATGATCTTGGTAACCATTCATCCGTTTTGACATTTCCTTGTAAAATATGATTTTTGGGTTTTTATACTAGTTACCCTTTTCAATCCCCATTGCTTTCATGTAAGTACAATTAAAGGCATTGTATTTGTGATGTAAAATGAAGCTATAACGCGTTTTAAGGCAAACAAACTTGTTGTCTGTACTATAGATAAAGTCAGTGTTGTCTGTACTGTAGATAAAGTCAGTGTTGTCTGTACTGTAGATAAAGTCAGTGTTGTCTGTACTGTAGATATAGTGAGTGTTGTCTGTACTGTAGATACAGTCAGTGTTGTCTGTTCTGTAGATATAGTGAGTGTTGTCTGTACTGTAGATATAGTCAGTGTCTGTACTGTAGATATAGTCAGTGTCTGTACTGTAGATATAGTGAGTGTTGTCTGTAATGTACATATAGTCAGTGCTGTCTGTACTGTAGATATAGTGAGTGTTGTCTATACTGTAGATATAGTCAGTATTGTCTGTACTGTAGATATAGTGAGTGTTGTCTGTACTGTAGATATAGTGAGTGT
>NW_018403936.1:162806-168596 GCF_002113885.1 Mizuhopecten yessoensis
TGTACTGTAGATATAGTGAGTGTTGTCTGTACTGTAGATATAGTCAGTGTCTGTACTGTAGATATAGTCAGTGTTGTCTGTACTGTAGATATAGTCAGTGTTGTCTGTACTGTAGATACAGTCAGTGTTGTCTGAACTGTAGATATAGTGAATGTTGTCTGTACTGTAGATATAGTCAGTGTCTGTACTGTAGATATAGTCAGTGCTGTATGTACTGTAGATATAGGGAGGGTTGTCTGTACTGTAGATATAGTCACTGTTGTGTGTACTGTAGACATATTCAGTGTTGTCTGTACTGTAGATAAAGACAGTTTGGTCTGAACTGTAGATATAGTCAGTGTTGTCTCTACTGTAGATATAGTAATGATCAGTGTTGTCTGTACTGTAGATGTAGTCAGTGTGGTCTGTACTGTAGATATAGTCAGTGTTGTCTGTACTGTAGACATATTCAGTGTTGTCTGTACTGTAGATAAAGTCAGTTTGGTCTGAACTGTAGATATAGTCAGTGTTGTCTGTACTGTAGATATAGTGAGTACTGTCTGTACTGTAGATTAGTCAGTGTCTGTGTTCCGCCACTCATTCAGGAATGATGACAGACAGATAACGGGTTCGTGATGAAAGTGTATTCGTTTTCAACAAAACACCATAAGAACTACAACATACAGAATACATCAATTTCACACACTGGAAATGCACAATATACTCAGATTGAACATCATTTGGTAGTGGAATTATGATGCAAATAAAGATCAGGTGTGAATTTGACAAAATGACCTATCAATATACATGCACAATTCAAATTAAGTGTATTACAAATTGCATAATATGATTTCTGTTATAATTGAATCGTCTATGATAGTATGCTAAAATACTATTGGCAAATATTATTACATTGATTTAAAATCAAATGTGTAGGCTTGTTATTATTGATATAGTAAATTCCCTTTGATAACAAAAATAATGCAAGGAAAATATGCAAATACAATCAAAATATTTAATTAAAATGATAAGATGCTCTCGTTTACTGACCAATGGGGTCCAGCAACAAGTTCTGAAATTATTCTCTTTTGTTCAATGATAGAGCAATCTACTACAGTTTAATTCAGGGGAATTAACAGTATTTATAAACTTACGCTGTGGCGACACCAAGGCCGAACCAGTTACAATGATGCATGACACCGAGGAATGTAGACAAATTATCTACAAGAACATATATAAACATTGTAAGATATATGACAGCCTGTTACAAAAAATGCCTACTATATTACTGACAACTACATCACAGACACGTACATTGTAAGATTGACTATTGTGCCTATTTCAATACTGATGACTTGAAAATGCATATTAAATAACACACAAGCTTTAATAGCTACGTCTACAATAATTGTTCAGCCGTAGTTATCTAACATACTACACAAATACAATTGCGAGACACGTGTTGCATGACAGGAAGTTGGGGCGAATTCACTTTCTGATTTACCCGCTCCACCGCTACATTACGACAAAACTCAGGAATGCCGCATCTTGGACATTGATTGATTCATCTCAGGGGACATCTATATAACGACAGATATAGTAAAATTGGTTCTAATATCAAACAAATTTTCACAGCGGCCACCTTCCATGAAAACAGGCGGTATCATTTTCTTTGAAGTATGAAGAGTGGAGTAAAGGGAGATAATTTTAGGTAGCACAACATAATTAGGGCTGCCGATCCAGCACAGTCTGTACTGAAGATATAATGAATGTTGTCTGTACTGTGGATATAGTCAGTGTCTGTACTGTAGATATAGTCAGTGATGTCTGTACTATAGATATAGTGAGTGTTGTCTGTACTGTAGATATAGTCAGTCTTGTCTGTACTGTAGATATAGTCAGTGTCGGTACTTTAGATATAGTGAGTGTTGTATGTACTATAGATATAGTGAGTGTTGTCTGTACTGTAGATATAGTGAATGTTGTCTGTACTGTAGATATAGTGAGTGTTGTCTGTACTGTGGATATAGTGAGTGTTGTCTGTACCGTAGATATAGTGAGTGTTGTCTCTATTGTAGATATAGTGAGTGTTGTCTGTACTGTAGATATAGTGAGTGTTGTCGGTACTGTAGATATAGTGAGTGTTGTCTCTATTGTAGATATAGTGAGTGTTGTCTCTACTGTAGATATAGTGAGTGTTGTCTGTACTGTAGATATAGTGAGTGTCGTCTGTACTGTAGATATAGTGATTGTTGTCTGTATTGTAGATATAGTGAGTGTTGTCACTATTGTAGATATAGTGAGTGTTGTCACTATTGTAGATATAGTCAGTGTCGTCTGTACTGTAGATATAGTCAGTGTTGTCTTTACTGTAGATATAGTGAGTGTCTGTACTGTAGATATAGTGAGTGTCTGTACTGTAGATATAGGGAGTGTTGTCTTTACTGTAGATATAGTGAGTGCTGTCTGTACTGTAGATATAGTGAGTGCCGTCTGTACTGTAGATATAGTCAGTGTTGTCTGTAATGAAAAGAGAGGCATTTAGTTTTGTTGTTTGCTTTGGGTTTTGTTTTGTAGAGAATTAGAGATTGCACTAGCTGTGTAAATTACTCGTCTGACAGATGAACAGGTTAATAAAGTATTTCGCTTTTATCAGATGAGAAACGACCTATCACGTTTGAAACTTTAATCCCACTGTATGGGCTATGCGTCAGTTGTACCTCCGTCGTTGAAATATCATAATTCTCTTCCAAAAGCTTTCTATCAGGGATGCTTATTCATTGATGTCTGCTTTCTATTTCACTAACTCGAGGCTATGTAAAAACCCAACCCGTTTCTGTATATGTCCAAATCATCGCCAATCATAAAGTGCCTATCGATCGACGGCAGTATATCGATGTCCGCGCGCCCGTCACACACGAGCGGAGCGCGAGCTTACCGTCGCACGTGTGATCAGTATAGACGCATAGACACTGACAGCTACTGTAACCACCCCCGCTCACACCAACACCACCAGGACCCTGTCACGCATGCCCACACCGTCTCACAAACACTCTGATATGGCACTGTTACAGTTTAGAAGTTCTGAAATCATTTTACGGTTGTGCGATATGACGGCCAGGTGCGCTCATCTATTGTAGAAACATACCACGCTCTGTTTCCCTAAAACAATCATTTTGATTATACTTAATTAATTAATACATCGATGAGCTGAACATTGGAGGTCGTGTTTGGACGATGTTGTTATTGAATCACTCAGGGATGCGATAGAGAGGGGTTGTTCTGTTCAGCGGCTTTCAATCCTAGATTGCTCTTTTGCCAATCAGCACTGGGCACCAATCGACTGAGCAGGTGAACCACTTAGGTAGTACGAAGAAATGATACACCAGAGTAATTAAGGTGAGTCGACTTATTTATAACTTCACTTGGAGAAATTGAATCAGATGTCATGTCTCTACCGCATCTATCTTACTATGTTGTGGTTATAACAGATTTTATTGTATAGTTGGGTGTGCTTTCAGTTTTATGCAAAGAGAAAATTGATATAATTTGTGACTATCGATTTGTTATGTAATGTCATTACCTTAATTAATTAACACGTAATACAAACAGTTGTAAGCGTGGTGCACGTTGTCCACGGCTGTTCATTCCTCGGTATGCACCTGTTGGTTAACAGTGTTTCTGATACCGTTAACAAAGCTGCGTTGTGATCAAAACGGGATGATCGCGAACGCGTGGATGTCAGCACTGATAAAATGTATTATATTTCCAACAAATAGATGATGTGGATAACAGTCCGTCAATCGTTACTCAAACTATATGCTTCATGGTTGAAAATTTAATTCGTGTCTGATACGATGATGTAGCTCGGATGAATCCGTCGAGGATGTTTTAACATCCCAAGCAATTAGGTTGTAATGTAATCGTGATACGCTAATACCTGCTAAGTCTGTGTGTGTAACAGGGATAACATTCCATTATGTTGCGGCCGTGCGAACGCTTTATTTACATTTCTAAATAAACATCGTGTAATGGATTGCGTGTAAATAAAAGCTGCGGCTGATAAACTTATTGTCCAGTAAGCAATATTTACCGGCGATCTTGCCACAGGAGATGAAACTTCTCTGTAAACTGTTTTTTTTTGTAATACTCCCACGCATTTGGTGTGCAAATCAATGGTTATGGTCCCGTGTCCTCGCTCCATGTGTTCATGCTTTATAACTAACACTAACTTATCATTTTACTGCCGCAACAGACATTGTCTGCGTCTTTAGTCATGGTTAGCCGATTAACGGTACGGGATGGGGCTAGTCCCATAGGGAGAAGGTTCTGTCTACACTAGAAAACCGATGATAATATCATTTATCGAACATCATCAAAAAATGCATTAACTTGAAATACGCAACAATTGTGTTTTTGGGTTTTATATTACTTAGTTAAATCGAAACGTGAGTTTACGATTATGAATCCGCTCTACATCGCATCCATTGCATGCTTATTCGACTCGATACAAAACTATTTGCGTGACGTCCTGATATTTCTTAAAAACGAAGCCGAAAATCAAATTGTTAAAACCCTCCGTTGGTTAATAATGAACAAACTACGCTCGTACACTTAGTGCTAGCAAATAACCCTGATAGAACGCCAGCCAGGCGACAAGCACCTGTTGGATTGTCGATAAATACTAGTTCACATGGACAATGGGGTAACAACCTGTATTGGTTATGCTACTTGTTTCACATGGTTTTATGGGATTCTCACGTGAACAGACATATCTGTGGTCAATTGTACGTAGGGACAGAGCTGTTCGGCTCGTCACCTATTCTCTATTTCCACGTCGTCTAAAGGGGACGAACATTTTAGGTAGAATGATCCATTTGATTTCTTGGAGATCGATTCACGACTATCATCTTTGCGTAAGACAATAGCTAACAAAAGAGTGATATCGAGTACTTTTTTGAAAAGAAGGTGTATTGAAAAATATAGAAATCGAATATACTTTTAAGTGGAAATAAATTAAAGACATCGGCAGATTTGTAGACTGTCGTAATTACCTGTATACATTATGGACTAGGAAACCATTTAATTTCACCAACCCATGATCGTGTTTCATTACGAAAGGAAACGCTGCTGACCATAATGACGATGTTTGGTGACCTTGTTCGGGAAAGAATGATGAGTCCGGTGACTTAATTGTAGACCATGAAATTACATGCAACTCAATAAAAAGGAAGCTTCTCTAAGGAAGGTACATCTATGATCTCATTAAAAACTGGTTAATATAGAATCAACGTCTATGTGATGACTTGATAAATTGTGTCTATGTGGTACAGAGATTGCTTCTACCAACAACGTAATAAAGTCGAGCACGTGGCCTTATTCTATCCGTCGCCTGATGCTAACAGCTGATACCTTTGTTTTTAAATTAAAATGATAATGCGGCCCTAATTGGCCTTGGCTTTAGGGTATTGTCTGACATTGTCTTACTAACAGCTTGTACTGGGGAATCGATGGCAGGCTAGCCCTTTGTTTTAGAAGTGACCTAGTATTCCCAATAAGACTTCGCTACCGTGGTCAAAATCAAGTCCGGATATCTACCAGTTAATCAGTATGTGCACTTAAACATTGTCATAGGCAAACTAATCTGGAAAGTTTATGACATATTTTAATATATAACACAAGCACGTTCTGATACGATTGCTTTGGGTACATATTCCCATTTATCTCAAAGTAAGGATTGTCTAGGTCATTTGTCACTCCTCTCAATGCTATAGGGCACTCTGATGTTAGTATAGATTGTCTAGGTCATTT
>NW_018403937.1:0-112 GCF_002113885.1 Mizuhopecten yessoensis
GTACGTGGGGACACATTGTAATGTTACAGGTACGTGGGGACATATTGTAATGTAATATGTACGTGGGGACACATTGTAATGGTATAGGTACGTGGGGACACATTGTCATGTA
>NW_018403937.1:4526-4620 GCF_002113885.1 Mizuhopecten yessoensis
AACACATTGTAATATTATAGGTACGTGGGAAAACATTGTCATGTTATAAGTACGTGGGGACACATTGTAATGTTACAGGTACGTGGGGACATAT
>NW_018403938.1:0-112 GCF_002113885.1 Mizuhopecten yessoensis
TATATTTAGTAATGCATGTTAGATACACTATATTTAGTAACACACATTATATACGCAATATTTAGTTACACACGTTAGATACACTATATTTAGTAACACACGTTAGATACTC
>NW_018403938.1:4615-4749 GCF_002113885.1 Mizuhopecten yessoensis
TCTATATTTAGTAACAGAGGTTAGATACACTATATTTACTAACACACGTTAGATACACTATATTAGTAACACACATTAGATACACTATATTAGTAACACACATTAGATACACTACATTAGTAACACATGTTAGA
>NW_018403938.1:6612-6776 GCF_002113885.1 Mizuhopecten yessoensis
ACAATATTTAGTAACAGATGGTAGATACACTATATTTAGTAACACACGTTAGATACTCTATATTTAGTAACATGTGTTAGATACACTATATTTAGTAACACACATTAGATACTCTATGTTTAGTAACACATGTTAGATACACTATATTTAGTAACACACATTAG
>NW_018403938.1:8439-12377 GCF_002113885.1 Mizuhopecten yessoensis
TCACTATATTTAGTAACACACGTTAGATACACTATATTAAGTAATACATGTAAGACACCCTGTATTTAGTAACACACGTTAGAAACATTAAATACATTTATTGCAATAGCTCATTATTAAGTCAGCTTTGTCTTCCAAGATGATGTATAGTGATTTGGCCTAGGGTTGTCAAACTGGACCAGTTTTACTCGAAAATTCCTCCGACCGAGAGAACGCTTAATCGGTCAGTTTGGCAATCAAACAATTAACAACAACAGATACATAGTTTGTTAATTTTCTAATCGAAACATATTTACAGTTGATAAATATTTATAAGCACGATAGTTTACTCATGGATTTTCAAGCTTATCAACACATAAACCCAGGAAATACATAGTGATAGGAATTCCTACATATACATAGGAAGTATACATGTATATAACCGCAGTCAGTTGTATACATTGTATATACACAATAACAGTTCTTTGTGCTCTAACTCATATGCAGTATTTCATTGATGAGTGCACCTCTTTTAATGGTTCACTGAAATCAGTCAAGTGTGTACACTTAATTCAGAGCGAGTACTTCCCCGCAAGTTGGCATACCACAACTTTGTATTCTGGCTTACTTTAGAATCTGTTCAGCATCTCTTTGTCAGTCTTTACTACTTGAGAGAACTAAAAACAGCACTGAACGGTCAGTCTGAACATTGTATTCATTACTAAAATGTCCTATTTGGGTCCCATGGATAGCCAGGTGAACATTTGGCTCCACACGGGG
Organism: Mizuhopecten yessoensis; assembly: GCF_002113885.1. NCBI lineage: Eukaryota > Metazoa > Mollusca > Bivalvia > Pectinida > Pectinidae > Mizuhopecten > Mizuhopecten yessoensis. The sequence goes on from NW_018403938.1 coordinate 9,199, forward strand.
TGAATAAATGTCTGATTATTCAGGCATAAAAATCAAATTATTGTATTTTATGTGTGTAATGTATTACCTTAGCTACATTGTATTTTATGTGTGTAATGTATTACCCAGGCTACGTTGCCAAACCTTTTTTTTAGGTTGATCTCATTGGTTGTCATCATCTTATCAAATTGACGTACAAAGGTCTGAAAAGAATTTATTTCAATTTAAATTTACATCACATTTATCATGCAAATATGTCAATGCACATTATAAAGCTGGGAGACAAAAACATTGAAGATCATAATTGATATTTTGCTGTTCATATTTTGTAGCTGGAAGAGACCAGAAAAAGGAAGCAAACAAATTACGACATTCAGCCCCAACCAGTCGCTCACAGGACGACTTATATGAACTTGCTCAACCTGTCCAAAATACAGGAAAACACAATTCACCATCCAAGGGGAAGAACTCTGTGATTCCCAGCAAAGTGCCATTATTTCGTGCACAATCACAAGGATTCACTTACGACCATGTGCCAAATATAACGGGAACAAGTTTTGATTCAGGAGTCGAGACTGGTGCTGAGACTGGATTTGAAATTCCAGAATCAGAATTAGAAGAACAGGATGATTATGACCATTTGAGTACATGGAAAGGTAGCAATCCCCCCAGTCCACTGATCAAGTCACCTGATTATACACACAGTCAAACGTTAGTAGTTGGTGAAAAAGTTGAAAGTCCCAAAATGAACACAGTATCAAGTGCTTTTACCGGGGGCCAATCCTCTATGGCGCCTCCAGGCCAGCCTGCCGGTGGAGTGGAAGAGGTATACACAGGTACATACGAGGAACCATGGGATTCCAAACAAAGTCTGCAACATTTTTCTAAGATTGTTGGAAAAGCAGAAAGCAAATACCCCGAGAGCACTGACGATAGAATCATTCCAGGAGTAGTTATCCGACCAAAAGTTAAACAGCCAGAGGTAGCTGTGTACGAGGATGCTTGGGACACAGAGGAAAAACAGAAACAATTCGAAAACAAAGTGAAGGAAGCCCAGAGGAAGCAAAGTGGTGTGGTTTCACAAAAAAGTGAAAGTGAGGCTTCAACGGCAACCTACGATGAACCCTGGACAGACATTAACAGTATGAGGACAACACATCCACCAAAGTCGTCACCAGGGCAACCTAAAAAGAAAGTATCTCCCTCATCTAGCCCTTCACATCGACCTCCGCAATCCCTACCACCATTAAATAACCCTGCTCACAGACCACTTCAAAATCTACCAGGTTCCTCACGTGCTTCTGTTCCTTCAGAATTTGAAAGTAATACGTATGAATCCCCATGGGACACAAAGAAACGGGAACAGGAACTAGAGGATAAAGTACAGAAGTTAAGACATGGCAGCCCAGTTAATCAGAGAACAGTGGTAGACACGCCCCCTCCACTGTCTCCGGGCTCTCCTCCTAACTTTTTTCCTCCACCACCCCCTTCAACACAGATGTATGAGGAAGCTTGGGATATGAAACGTCCGTCACACCTCCTTGCCAAGTCTCAACCAGGTAAGTCAATAGTATTAGAACAAAATACGGTGAAATACTGCTATTTGTGAAATACTGCTTGAAAGTGTTGTATCGGGGAAGGTGTACTTGAAAATTCTGCCACATAGGTTATGTAGCTTTTAAAAACCCTTTTCATTCATCAATAATCATGTATTATTAGGCAATATACACAGGTGTGTCTGTTAATTGTCTCAGTAGACCATACACATACATTAGTCTTCCAGAAGTCTCCCTCGTCATGTGTGACAGGACTTTGACAAGTTTGCTTTGAAAAATAATGGTAGGCATATGCATGTGCCTATCTCATTGTTTCCTCATGTCTGTGTTAAAAGTGTAAGGAGACAGGACTACTGGCTGCTGAGTCCAGAAAATATTAGCTAGCTTCTACTTTTTAATGAAATGAAAAAGATGAAACACATGACAAATGTTTTAGTATGCAAAAGAACAGCAATAATTTATATAATTGGATTATCAAAGTTACATTGTCTCATAGGCAAACTGATGTAGATGTAAAGCACAGTCATTACATTCTGGTGTGGTGGAATAGCATCAACATATGTTTGTTTATTATGGTGAGATATATAACCAGGGATTTGAAAATGTTGAAAATTAAATTAATTCATGCCGAAGAAGCCATGGAGTTCGTAAAAGAAAAAAACAGCATTTTCATATCCTCATTGCATATACTTTAGTAGAATGAAATAGGGTTATCTAACACTTGGGTTGGATTTTTTCTTTTTTTTGTAAAGGAAACAATTATTTCATTGATTCATTGCCAAATTTTTCTGATCAAAGAATCGAAATTCAATAACTCTTAGTTAAGCATTGAGGACTAAATCTCTGATAGGTAAACAGATATCTGATATGTACTATTGTATAGAATTGTCACGGTTAAATGGTATAAATCAGACACCCATATACAATGTACGTTATTTAACAGTAAATGTTCATTGAATAAGCTGGAGAATTTAGGGGATTTTTAAAACTTATTCGTGATATGCGATCATAATGGTATTTCATAAAGTAGTGAAATCACCATCTCTACTTCCTTGTTTGGAAGTGTAACAGGTTGAGGTATTTCTGATACACCTATTGATTTTCGTTAGTTCGGTTCACTATATACTGGATACAAGTGTAGGTCACATTGGAATTTGTCCATACAGGTAAATATACGTGAGACACTTTAATATGTAGGTATGTACTTGAATGTTTTATGCAGGCTACATACATAGTTCATTGAATACTACACATGTAAATGCACCTAGATGTGGACAAAAATATTTCCAACAGTATAAGACAATGCGTTTTAATATGCAGTATTTTAGGATACTCACAGGAAGTTGTTTTTTCTATGCTGTTTATTTTATTTGAAATATCATTCCATCCCCAGAAGGACAAAGGTTTTCTCCTGCCCAGAAAAGAATGTCGGAGGGTTCGGGTAGGGAGCGTGCTGAGCCCATAGACTCCGGCCTGCCTTTGGACATACAGAAGTAAGACTATATACTGCTCTCCATGTAGATTGTGTTTTATCACATACTGATCAAACATATCATTCACTGAATACTGCCATATCAAATGTTTTGCATATTCTAGTGAAGTTAGTCCGAATTATTCTGACGTTTTATCGACTTTTTTCATATC
>NW_018403939.1:0-112 GCF_002113885.1 Mizuhopecten yessoensis
TATAGACTACTGAAGTACATAATCTATATAGACTACTGAAGTACAAAATCTTTATAGACAACTGAGTTACATAATCTTTATAGACTACTGAGGTACATAATCTGTATAGGCT
>NW_018403939.1:1539-1781 GCF_002113885.1 Mizuhopecten yessoensis
ATATAGACTTCTCAGGTACATAATCTTTATAGACTACTGAAGTACATAATCTATATAGACTACTGAGGTACATAATCTTTATAGACTACTGAAGTACATAATCTATATAGACTACTGAGGTACATACCCTTTATAGACTACTGANGTACATAATCTTTATAGACTACTGAAGTACATAATCTTTATAGACTTCTGAGGTACATAATCTATATAGACTACTGAGGTACATACTCTTTATAGAC
>NW_018403940.1:0-112 GCF_002113885.1 Mizuhopecten yessoensis
ACTGATGTACCCCTGTACCCATACATCTTATGTGAGGTTGATACTTAACACTGATGTATCACTGTAACCATACCTCATATGTAAGGTTGATACCCACCACTGATGTACTCCT
>NW_018403940.1:880-1006 GCF_002113885.1 Mizuhopecten yessoensis
CGATACATCTTATGTTAGGATGATACTCAACACTGATGTATCACTGTATCCATACATCTTATGTAAGGTTGATACCCAACTCTGATGTATCCCTGTATCGATACATCATATGTAAGGTTGATACTC
>NW_018403940.1:4673-6102 GCF_002113885.1 Mizuhopecten yessoensis
GGGTTGATACCCAACACTGAAGTACCCCTGTATCCATACATCTTATGTAAGGTTGATACCCAACACTGATGTACCCCTGTATCCATACATCATATCTGAGATTGATACCCAACACTGATGTACTCCTGTATCCATACTTCTTATGTGAGATTGATACCCAACACTGATGTATCCCTGTATCCATACATCATATGTAGGGTTGATACCCAACGTACCCCTGTATCCATACATCTTATGTAAGGTTGATACTCAACACTGATGTATCCCTGTATCGATACATCATATGTAAGGTTGAAACTCAACACTGATGTATCCCTGTATCCATAAATCTTATGTTAGACTGATACCCAACCTTGATGTATCCCTGTATTCATACATCATATGTAAGGTTAATACCCAACACTGATGTATCCCTGTATCTATACATCAAATGTAAGGTGGATACACACCCCTGATGTATCCCTGTATCCATACATCATATGTAAGGTTGATACCCATCACTGATGTATCCCTGTATCTATACATCAAATGTAAGGTTGATACACACCACTGATGTATCCCTGTATCCATACATCTTATGTGAGGTTGATAACCAACATTGATGTACCCCTGTATCCATACATCTTATGTAAGGTTGATACCCAACACTGATATATCCCTGTATCGATACATCATATGTGAGGTTGATACACAACACTGATGTAACCCTGTATCCATACATCTTATGTGAGATTGATACCCAACACTGATGTACCCCTGTATCCATACATCTTTTGTAAGGTTGATACCCAACACTGATATATCCCTGTATCGATACATCATATGTGAGGTTGATACACAACACTGATGTATCCCTGTATCCATACATCTTATGTGAGATTGATACACAACACTGATGTACCCCTGTATCCATACATCATATGTAAGGTTGATACCCACCACTGATGTACCCCTGTATCCATACATCATATGTAAGGTTGGTACCAACCACTGATGTACCCCTGTATCCATAGATCTTATGTGAGATTGATACCCAACACTGATGTATCCCTGTAACCATACATCTTATATGAGGTTGATAACAAACACTGATGTACCCCTGTATCCATACATCTTATGTGAGGTTGATAAAATAGGATCCACAACTCCTATGTATGGTTGGAAACCCACAATTGATGTTCCATGTATCCACAACTTCTATGCATGGTTGGATCCACAACTCCTATGTATGGTTGGATAACCACCATTGATGTTTCCGTGTATCCACAACTACTATGTATGGTACGATACCCACCATTAATATTTCCATGTATCCACAACTCCTATGAATGGTTGGATACCCACCATTGATGTTTCCATGTATCCACAACTTCTATGCATGGTCGGATCCACAACTCCTATGTATGGTTGGATAACCACCATTGATGTT
>NW_018403940.1:10159-10252 GCF_002113885.1 Mizuhopecten yessoensis
ATGTAAGGTTGATACCCAACACCGATGTACCCCTGTATCCATACATCATATGTGAGGTTGATACTCAACACTGATGTATCACTGTATCCATAC
>NW_018403940.1:10355-10431 GCF_002113885.1 Mizuhopecten yessoensis
TACAACTTCTATGTATGGTTGGATCCACAACTCCTATGTATGGTTGTATCCACAACTCCTATATATGGTTGGATCC
>NW_018403940.1:11430-11544 GCF_002113885.1 Mizuhopecten yessoensis
ATACCCCTGTATCCATACACCATATGTAAGGCTGATAACAAACACTGATGTACCCCTGTATCCATACACCATATGTAAGGTTGATACCCACCACTGATGTACCCCTGTATCCAT
>NW_018403940.1:11916-19393 GCF_002113885.1 Mizuhopecten yessoensis
CCTATGTATGGTAGGATTCCCACCAGGATTCCCCCCATTGATGTTTGCATGTATCCACAACTCCTATATATGGTTCGATCCACAACTCCTATGTATGGTACGATACCCACCATTGATTTTTCCATTTTCCACAACTCATATGTCTGGTTGGATCCACAACTAATATGTATGGTTGGATCCACAACTCCTATATATGGTTCGATCCACAACTCCTATGTATGGTACGATACCCACCATTGATTTTTCCATTTTCCACAACTCATATGTATGGTTGGATCCACAACTAATATGTATGGTTGGATCAACAACTCCTATATATGGTTGGATCCACAACTCCTATATTTGGTTGGATCCACAACTCGTATATATGGTTGGATCCACAACTACTATGTATGGTACGATACCAACCATTGATGTTTCCATGTATCCACAACTCCTATGTATGGTTGGATCCACAACTCCTATATATGGTTGGATCCACAACTTCTATGTATGGTACGATACCCACCATTGATGTTTCCATGTATCCACAACACCTATGTATGGTTTAGTTTAAACATATGTTATTGCCAAAAAAATGCACTTCACTGACTGTAACTGAATGGCCCATCACATGCCTATACTACAAAAAGTATATACAACGGTAAGTGAAACTATTTACAGAAAGAACGTAACGCACATCTCCACACTCACTCGCATACATTCAAGCACACGCACACTTCTTGCATTCACGCTCTCGTGCACTTAAAAGAAAGTTAAACATTACAGAGGATTACAAAAATAATAAGGAACACACAAGTGCACGTTTTGCCATGTACATGTAATACGGACATTCATGAAGATTTCTAAACATTTGAAATCTTTGATCAGTATATATACTTCATGTAAAAAAAGAAATGATGAGCATTTTCATTAGGATATCCACATGCACAGGTAGGAGAGTTGATTAGGTTAACATTAAAGAGATCATCATTTAAAGGGCTGCATTTATGACGGAGTTTGGTTAGTAAAATATTTAACTTACGGTCAACGGCTAAGTAAAAAACAGGCACTTTAAATGTTTCATTTTGTTTTTTGAGGCAGTTTGTGAAGCTCTTAAAAGAATGTGCAGTTTTAATATTAGTGTCAAGCTCATTCCATAATCTTAAAGTAGAAGGTATGAACGAGTTAAGTGAAGATTGTAAATGGAATAGTTCTCAGAGTTTCTCAAATTATAAGAAGTTAAAGCAGCTACTAGTGGCGGGAGAAGGTCAGTTAGGTAAGAGGGAGTCATATTGTTGTGAATTTTGTAGAAAAGTTGAAGTTTGCGGCGGGTGCGACGTTGAGACAAGACTTCCCAACCAGTTTCGAAGTAAAGAGACGCTCTACTAGCAAAAGCTGGCAGGCCGGTGACAATACGCGCCGCTTCTAACTGGAGTTTTCAAGTTTAATTGCATCGGCAGTTGTACAACCGTCCTAAACTTCGCAACAGTATTCAAGCAGAGGGAGTATAAAAGTAAGATAAATTCTGTTTAATGTCTTGCGATTAAAAGTTTATTTTAACTTGCGGAGAATTCCTATTTGTTTCGTAACAGTTTTACAAATGTTATCAATATGGTGAGTCCATTTACAGTTAGCATCTAGGAAAATGCCTAGATGTTTATGATGTTCAATAAAATCAATATTAACATTATTAAAAATGAGATTGACATCAAGCTCAGCATTGGTATTTGAAATTAGTAGTGCTTCAGTTTTATTAGGATTAAATTTAACAAGCCAATTTTCTGCCCAGTTATGATTTTTTTCAAGATCTCGGTTAGTAGTAGTTTCAAGTTCAATTGCGGAAGGAGAAGAGACGGATAGGGAAGTATCATCAGCAAAAAGACGGGAAGGGCTGACAAGGTTATCAGTTATATCGTTGATATACAAGAGAAAAAGAAGCGGACCTAAGACAGAACCCTGGGTTACACCAGCATTAGTTGTTTTAGTGTGAGAAGTAACATTGTGGATGAAGACTTGTTGATGGCGATTCTGTACATAATCGGATAGCCAGTCTAAAGGATTTCCATTAATTCAATAGCTTTTTTATTTGTGTACAACACCTGCATGCCAAACCCGATCAAAAGCTTTGGAAATGTCGCAAAAAACAAGACAGGTATGATGACGGTTTTCTAAATTTATGCATACATTATGATAACTTTCAATTAGTTGATGCACTGTAGAGTGAAATGGCTGAAATCCAGATTGGTATTTATATAACAATGAATTGTCTAATAAATAATTATGCAGAAATTTTGTAATAACTTTTTCAAAAACTTTCCCTACAGTGCTTCATAAAGCTATTGGTCTATAATTACTGGGGCATTGTTTATCACCATTCTTGAAAATGGGCATGACTAAAGCTTTTTTCCAGGAATTGGGATAAATTCCTTGATCAAGAGACTTTCTGAATATAAGAAATAGCGGAAATGAAACACAAAGAGCTGTGTTTTTAAGCATTTGGTGGCTGATTTTATCATATCCAACAGCTTTACCTAATTTTAGAGACTTAAGGATGTCAACAATATCAGCTTGTGTACAAAATATATTATCTATACGACTTTGGGTTCTCATATCAACTTGTGGTAAAGGTACACCTGAGTCGTCTATAGTAGAGATAGACACAAAATAGCCATTTAAAATATTAGCTTTCCGTTCATCATCTACTGCAGTAGAATTAGTAATAGGGGTTTTTAGAGGAGGTATAATGTAAGATACATCTGCACTTTTAGTTAATCTCCGAACCAGTTTCCAAAAATTCTTTTGATTAGTTTTTGCATAACTATCTAAAAGTCCATTAATATCAGCATAAAAATGTTCTCTTGTCCTACGTTTGAGATTGTTGACATGGTTTCTATGTTTTTTAAATTTAGCTAAATTCTGTACAGAAAAAACTCTTTTTAATTTTTTATGCAATCTATTTCTGATCCTAATTTCACGACGTAGTTCAGTAGTAAACCACGGTTTATCATTCGGTCTAACAGTAATAACCTTAGTTGGAATACAAAGATGGGCATATTCCAAATACTTATCTGTAAAAATCGAACACATATCGTCGCATGTATAAGCATTTCTAAATATGTATTGCCAATCGGTGTTTTGTAACAGGTTATTAAATTTAGGATAGTCAGCATTTTTATAACACCAAATCATGCGTTTAAATTTGTTAGTAAGAAAAATGTTAAGTTTAATTTCAACGAGAGTAGCGTCATGGTCCGAAATGTCCCTGTCAATTTCAATAAAATCGGAAAAACCCACAACGCATGCATCGCTCACGAGCACGGGGTCAAGGAGCGAAGCACGTGTGTGGCCTACCGAGTTGGTTGGTTTATTACATTAGAAAACAGATACGTGCGGATAATGTCGTTCAGTTTATGACGAGTTTCAACCAGTAGATCAACGTTTATGTCACCAACTATAATGACATGTAGGTTTTCATCAAGTGCTTTTTCAATGGAGTTTTCAAATTGTTCCCAAAATTGATTTATACAGTCATTTGGTCTATATACTGTACATAGAAGATACAAGGAGTTATTAACAATGATTTCGACCCAGATGGCCTCACCTGATGGAAATTCTAAATCAAAACGCCGCTGGGCAGAAATTAAAGGCGAAATATAAACAACGACACCCCCACCCTGTGAATATTCACGGTCTTTCCGGAAAGGATTATTATTAAAACCTGGAAGTGCTATTTCTTCGTCAGATATACTGTTGTCTAAGTGGGATTCCGTGATATTATTCCCACCATTGATGTTTCCATGTATGCAAAACTCTTATGTTTGGCTGTAATTTTACCGCTGATTAACTCCTGTATCCTCAACACTTATGTTTGATTTGGGACGCACTACTGGCTTACCATTGTGTTCACAACTCTAATTTTATGGTTGGATAAACGACCATTGTTACAATTTTAATGTATTAAGAATGCCAAGAACCCTTTTAACAGAATCAGACAAAGGGCATCGCTCGGATATCGGGAAATACAAGGTCGAATTCCTTCTGCCCACATGCTCGTTATTTGGAAAACACGATAACTTTTACTGTTTTACATTTTAGTATCAGATATAGCAGATATAGATTGATATAGGCCTAGCCTGTAATCTGATCATTTATATATGTTTATTTATATATATAATAAAATTTGTTAAAACATAGCAGTGATTTACTCTTTGAACAAAAGAGTCGTATTCAAGTCGGAACATTACCATTCAGTTGGTGTTCAAAAGAGCTGGAGAGAACGCGTATCTTCAAACTGCAAACAAGTAAGATATTATTTTATATAAAATCAGCCGATTAGCATAGCTCGATAAATGTATTAAAGAGTATTTAAACTAATGTCTTTCATGCTCATTATATGTCATGGAAGTTATGGTGGCTATTTGACTGCAGTAATGCAAGTCTCGTGTCTTCCCCTGATGTATTGGGACGACATTAGCGGACGAGGCCATAAATCGTGTGTGTATCGTGCCTCACGTTAGTGGCCCAATAAATCCGGACAATCGATGTGCCACAAGGGGTCACGTTAACGTTCATCAAAGACAGCAACGTCAATCGTATACCGTAGTGAACGTAAAATAAACACAAGTAATGGCGACGCTTAACTTGTACCTGTACCGTACTTTATTGAAAGTTTAAGGAAGAAACGGCAGGAGAAGGATGTGGGATTGAAACGGGAAAAAATAAGTGGGGATGAATGAAACCAACATACAAAGCGGCGGTGAGGGCGACATGGTAATGAACATGATGTGACGATGTTGAAAAATAAAGAGGATGATAAGAAACAAAGGCTGATAAAACGATCTGGTGGAATGGGAAGGATACATATGCAAGACCACACTTGTGGGTTTTTTTATTGCGCGGACGTATATATTAACTCGTGCGCTCCGCGCACTCGTGAATATATTCGTCCGCGCAATAAATGAGTGCTTTCTGATTCGTTAGAAAAAAACAAGTGTGTGATCTTGCTTTTATCACATACCTTCCGTATTTGGTAGAGATCGATACAAATACCGGTAACTTTTCAGTTCGCAATGACGAGGGGATTCCCATAAAAAGTAGTTCCGGCTAGTAGGTATTTAAATACAACATTCCGTATTGCACATGTGCAATACAGAACGTTGTATTTCATGGTCTGAAAATTGCTTGTATTACTATAACAAGATTCAACAGGTATGTGATAAAAATGGATGGAGGACATCAGTTGGAGGGAGATATATATGTAAGTGTGAGAAGGTGAGCAAATAGTGGGGGATAGTTGTGTAGAAAAGTGCAGGGCCTGTATTCCTGAAACTGTTCTCATGCTCAAGCATGAATTTTGTACCCAAGTCTAATTTCTTGTTCTGGTTGTAGATTAATGGAGAAAAAAAAGATATTTTGTCAATGATTTGGAAAAATATTGAAGAGACTTACAGCCGAATACTGCTTTCAATGTCTACATTTGACTTTTTGATCTTTTGACATGATTTAAGTGAGCTACAAGAAAGTTGGTTTGAGCGCAGAATCCATGCTTGAGCATGAGGATGGCTTCATGAATACGGCCCCGGATAGAAAAAGACTGATTTGAAGAGGACATCAGATGGAGGAAGATGGTTGGATGAAAGAGATTAGATGGAGAAAGTTGGATGTGTTGAAGACATCAGATGGAGATCAGATGGAAGAAAATGGTTTTGTTCAGGAGAATAGATGGAGGCACATGGATGTGTGGGGAGATCAGATTGAGAAAGATTGCTATATGGCAGAGATCAGATAGAGGAAAGTGGTTTTATGGAAGAGATCAACCGGAGAAAGATGGCTGTTTGGAGATGATCAGATGGAGATCAGACGGAGAAGAAGAAGGTTGTGTTCAGGAGAACAGATGGAGGCACTTGGATGTGTGGGGAGATCAAAATACTAGAAAAGAAGGGGAAGAGATGATGTGGAAGGAAATATTTCGCGGAAGCGATGAGATGTAGAAAGATATTACTGAAGACTGCTGATAAGATGGCATTGTACAGAAATGTGATGTGATTGGATAAATTGAATAAACGACAAACCTATTGTGTATGTTTTGCTGCGATTACTATTTTTGATAATGAAAACAACTTCGACACAATTCCATAAAGAGAAAGAACAGAATGAATTCGTTATTGTACGGTGATTTCCCCTGTCAAAAATGTTATCTTGCATCTGTGTGACGTAAACTCAATATAATCACGCGCGCCGTGTGCACCAAATTAGCAAGTTGTCCAATTTCGGGAGATAGATTCCTGTTCCGTAATTATACCTCAAATTGAAATTGTGTTGAATCCGGTGAGAATAAAAAGCAGCGTTTATTTTTTATTTTGTCGTAGAAATCTGGAAATAATTAATTTTTGTCATGCTCAAGCACACCAGACGCGTTCACAGGAGAGAGAAAGACGTTGATGCACCATAGATGTCTAATACACTCCAATATAGCCGAGGTCACCTTGTCACTAGCAAACTCTTATGTCAATAAAAGTCGATCAAACTTAAATCTGATAATGTACACACTGGGAATAGCCCAGTGAAAAAACACAATTGCACTGGATCTGGAAAAACAAAAAACAAAACGAAACAAAAATAGAAAATTATTATTGTGATCTTAAAATGAATTTTAATTAACGAGAAGGTAATTATTTTAAACTTTGAGTGTTGATGCATTTACTGTTGACAATCCACGGTTCCTCTTCATCTTAAATACTGGTGACAATAATTTATATTATAAACGAGCTGGCCTACATTCTCTCCAGTAATAAAAATAACACCGCCGAGCAATAAATAAACACCACCACACGTCGTCCGCACATGGTGCGCACAATCGTCTGATTTAACAATCGTTCGCCCCGATGTGCGCGCATGTCTGCACAAATGTGCAATTTAAATGCAGTACAATTTGTTGATCAATAAAACGGAAGACTCGTATGAATTAAGGTACATTTTGTACATACATGTACATTAAATATTAAATATTAAAATTCTGATCAGTATATTCTGTATCATATCCAATTGTACAATGCGTGTTATACATGTCCAGTATTGCATTGACTTTAAATCTGTCGAGAAAAGGACACGACACCTAAGTAACAAACAATGATAAATAGGATCTTAAATGAGTTTCCATTTCATAGTAGATTTATGAAACGAGTCTTAAGAATTTTTCAATTTAGCGAGCCTCTGGCGAGCTAAAAAGAAAAATTAGAGACGAGTTTCTTAAATTTCATATGAAATGAAAACGAGTGTAAGATCCTTTTCATCACATAATCAAGATTTGTGGCATTTATTCGTCTGTAACTAATATTACCGAGCTTACCTACTTCTCGTCTGTAACTAATATTACCGAGCTGACCTTCTCATCAGTAACTAATATTACCGAGCTGACCTTCTCGTCAGTAACTAATATTACCGAGCTAACCTACTTCTCGTCAGTAACTAATATTACCGAGCTAACCTACTTCTC
>NW_018403940.1:30770-36543 GCF_002113885.1 Mizuhopecten yessoensis
ACCTACTTCTCCTCAGTAACTAATATTACCGAGCTAACCTACTTCTCGTCAGTAACTAATATTACCGAGCTTACTTACTTCTCCTCAGTAACTAATATTACCGAGCTTACCTACTTCTCGTCAGTAACTAATATTACCGAGCTTACCAACTACTCGTCAGTAACTAATATTACCGAGCTAACCTACTTCTCGTCAGTAACTAATATTACCGAGCTAACCTACTTCTCGTCAGTAATTATTATAAAACTTACCGTTCATCATGTTTTTATTGTATATTGTCAGATTGATGCTTTTGTATCGACATAATAAAACAGTTAAAGTATGGTTATGACGGATATAGCGAGCTTCGCTTCGGGAAATAGCCCTGGTTGCGCGGAACCAGAAACAAATAAAACAAGAGCACCGCAAACGGATGCATAATACGCCCGTCTGACCCTATCCAATGATTTTTTGTTTGTTAAATTAAATCCATATTGTCCTTTTTAGACCCCACATGAACATCCATGCCAGAAATTAGGACAATAACACATGATCTGACTGAACTGTACACCACTGAAGAAACTTGCACCAAACCTTTTAACCAAGAAATGGCGCGAGAAAAGTTAAGTCCCAAACACGTCCAAAATTACCAAAAATAGAAATTATTTTCCCAAATTAAATCCATACTGCCTTCTTAGACCCACATGAACATCCATGCCAAAATAAGACAATAACACATGATCTGACTGAACTGTACACCACTGAAGAAACATGCACATAAACTTTAACGGGACGGACGGACGGGACGGACGGACGGGACGGACGCAAACGCTATTCCACAATACGTCCCTCGAATCTCGAAGGGCGTATAATAATGTCAAGCAATGCATCTATAATAGTAACATGTGAGCCAAGAACCAAGACACGGCAGGGTTTCTCATCAGCTATTGGCAAATACTTGGTTGTCCAAATTACAAGTTTTCCTACTCGTGATACATTTGACATAAAAGCGGCCAATGCATTGTCGGACGGTAGGAGTGAACTCCTTCTCAGCAACTAGCCGTTAGTACAGTCAAGTACATGTTATGTTCGTAGCGATCGACTGGAACTAACAACAACAATTCTAGCCAGGTAGCACTTGTTTACAGGCCAGTGTTGACGATGTGTTTTTTAATAAATAAGACCTCTTTTGTCCATTTTTAATATAGGAATGGCAATAACGTAAAAAAATCTATCAGGCAGTTCAGATGTAAGATTCTGTTCACGCGTATGAATGACTTGATCATGCTTCATCAGTGCCCGTTATCACACCTACATTTAGTAAGCTTACCGAATTATCTGACTAACCCTTCTCTCCTTGGCACACCGTTTGCAAAGTTCACGTATCATTGTAAATAGAAGCAATATTAGAAATATAAATGTATTGCGTCCGTTCGAAGTTGTATAACAATAAATAATATTTGGTTGTTGGAGGGATATTTTGATGGACCTATTTTTCTGATGGATTTATCTTCTTTCCAAATGGTGGTGAGTTGGGGCGTAACCTGGATTAAATTGGTTTTATGAATCTGAAATATAGTTTAGAATAGAGATAACCTCTATCTAAGATTTGCGTTCGATCGGATATCGTGATTTTGAGGTCGCCGATACCCGTTTTGCAACCCGTAATAATACATGTTTAAGTCTGTAGAAAAGAGAACACGTGATGAGAGGATGGGATTTGGAGTTATCCCCTTATTCACTCAGATCTATCTTTATTTGAAGTGCAAGACACCTAGACACATAACCAATATTCTATCAAAACATCAACGAAATAACAGCGTTTTCTTTCAGTGTGTACATTTACTTGTTTAATTCTGGAGTATAAAAAGGAGTTTCGGAGCCGGTGAATACCTTCGAAGTAAGCTATTCATGTCTTTATGTTAGGAAAGCATGCCAAAGGGGCCATAATCAGAGTTATTTCGTTCCGTCGCCTCCCAAAACATGAAACGCGGGGACGAAGGAACAAGCAAAGGAGGTGATCAGAGTGAGGCAGTGTTAATGGCGTCTTGCTCTATTCGTCAAATGATTAACACCAAGATAGGAAATAACACAAAACAGCAATCTGACTAATTTGTGAATGTCACGAAACACCTCTGTACTTTAGCATGTTTTCTTTAGGAGAATCACTACACTTCATACACAAGAAAGGAAAACACTATTCAAAACTCACCAGTTACATACAGGTAGACTGTAGTCCAAACGAATCAACTCATCAGTTACATACAGATAGACTGTAGTCCAAACGAGCCCACTCACCAATTACATGCAGGTAAAAGGTAATCCAAACGATCTCACTCACCACTTACTTATAGGTAAACTGTAGTCCAAACGAGCTCACTCATCCGTTACTTACAGGTAGACTGTAGTCCAAGCGAGCCCACTCACCGGTTACTTTCAGGAAGACAGTAGGCCAAGCGAGCCCACTCACAAGTAACTTAAATGTAGACAGTATCCCAAGCGAGACCACTCAACAGTAACTTACAGGTAGACAGTAGTCCAAACGAGACCACTCAACAGTTACTTACAGGTAGACAGTAGTCCAAGCGAGACCACTCAACAGTTACATACAGGTAGACAGTAGTCCAAGCGAGACCACTCACCAGTTACTTACAGGTAGACAATAGTCCAAGCGAGCGCACTCACCAGTTACTTACATGTAGACAATAGTCCAAGCGAGCCAACTCACCAGTTACTTACATGTAGACAATAGTCCAAGCGAGACCACTCAACAGTTACATACATGTAGACAGTAGTCCAAGCGAGCCCACTCAACAGTTACTTACATGTAGACAATAGTCCAAGCGAGCCCCCTCACCCGTTACATACATGTAGACAATAGTCCAAGCGAGCCCACTCCCCAGTTACTTACATGTAGACAATAGTCCAAGCGAGACCACTCAACAGTTACATACAGGTAAACAGTAGTCCAAGCGAGACCACTCACCAGTTACATACATGTAGACAGTAGTCCAAGCGAGCCCACTCACCAGTTACATACATGTAGACAATAGTCCAAGCGAGCCCACTCAACAGTTACTTACAGGTAGACAATAGTCCAAGGGAGACCACTCACCATTTACTTACAGGTAGACAATAGTCCAAGCGAGCCCACTCAACAGTTACATACATGTAGACAATAGTCCAAGCGAGCCCACTCACCAGTTACTTACAGGTAGACAGTAGTCCAAGCGAGACCACTCATCAGTTACTTACATGTAGACAATAGTTCAAGCGAGACCACTCACCAGTTACATACAGGTACACAGTAGTCCAAGCGAGACCACTCACTAGTTACTTACAGGTAGACAGTAGTTCAAGCGAGACCACTCAATAGTTACATACAGGTAGACAATAGTCCAAGCGATACAACTCACCAGTGACTTACATGTAGACAGTAGTCCAAGCGAGCCCACTCACCAGTTACTTACATGTAGACGGTAGTCCAAGCGAGACCACTCAACGGTTACTTACAGGTAGACAGTAGTCCAAGCGCCACCACTCACCAGTTACTTACAGGTAGACAGTAGTTCAAGCGAGACCACTCACCAGTTACTTACATGTTAATAGTCCAAGCGAGACCACTCAACAGTTACTTACAGGTAGACAGTAGTCCAAGCGAGGCCACTCACCAGTTACTTACAGGTAGACAGTAGTTCAAGCGAGACCACTCACCAGTTACATACATGTAGACAGTAGTCCAAGCGAGCCCACTCACCAGTTACATACAGGTACACAGTAGTCCAAGCGATCCTACTCAACAGTTACTTACAGGTAGACAATAGTCCAAGCGAGCCCACTCACCAGTTACATACATGTAGACAATAGTCCAAGCGAGCCCACTCACCAGTTACTTACATGTAGACAATAGTCCAAGCGAGCCCATTCAACAGTTACTTACATGTAGACAATAGTTCAAGCGAGACCACTCACCAGTTACTTACATGCAGACAATAGTCCAAGCGAGACCACTCAACCTCAACAGTTACATACAGGTAGACAGTAGTCCAAGCGAGACCACTCAGCGGTTACTTTCATGTATACAATAGTCCAAGCGAGACCACTCACCAGTAACATGTAGGTAGACAGTAGTCCAAGCGAGCCCACTCACCAGTTTATTACATGTAGACAATAGTCCAAGCGAGACCACTCAACAGTTACTTACATGTAGACAGTAGTCCAAGCGAGACATACAGGTACACAGTAGTCCAAGCGAGTCCACTCACTAGTTACTTACAGGTAGACAGTAGGCCAAGCGAGACCACTCACCAGTTACTTACATGCAGACAATAGTCCAAGCGAGACCACTCACCAGTTACATGCAGGTAGACAATAATCCAAGCGAGACCACTCACCAGTTACTTACATGTTAATAGTCCAAGCGAGACCACTCAACAGTTACTTACATGTAGATAATAGTCCAAGCGAGACCACTCACCAGTTACACACATGTAGACAGTAGTCCAAGCGAGACCACTCAACAGTTACTTACATGTAGACAATAGTCCAAGCGAGACTACTCACTAGTTACTTACAGGTAGACAGTAGGCCAAGCGAGACCACTCACCAGTTACTTACAGGTAGACAGTATTCCAAGCGAGACCACTCACTAGTTACTTACAGGTAGAAAGTAGTCCAAGCGAGACCACTCACCAGTTTCTTACATGTAGACAGTAGTCCAAGCGAGACCACTCAACAGTTACTTACATGTAGATAATAGTCCAAGCGAGCCCACTCAACAGTTACTTACATGTAGACAATAGTCCAAGCGAGACCACTCAGCGCTTACTTTCATGTAGACAATAGTCCAAGCGAGACCACTTACTAGTTACTTACAGGTAGACAGTAGTCCAAGCGCCACCACTCACCAGTTACTTACAGGTAGACAGTAATCCAAGCGAGACCACTCACCAGTTACTTAGAGGTAGACAGTAGTCCAAGCGAGACCACTCAGCGGTTACTTTCATGTATACAATAGTCCAAGCGAGACCACTCACCAGTAACATGTAGGTAGACAGTAGTCCAAGCGAGCCAACTCACCAGTTACTTACATGTAGACAATAGTCCAAGCGAGACTACTCACTAGTTACTTACAGGTAGACAGTAGGCCAAGCGAGACCACTCACCAGTTACTTACATGTTAATAGTCCAAGCGAGACCACTCAACAGTTACTTACAGTCAGACAGTAGTCCAAGCGAGACCACTCACCAGTTACTTAAAGGTAGAAAGTAGTCCAAGCGAGACCACTCACCAGTTACACACATGTAGACAGTAGTCCAAGCGAGACCACTCACCAGTTTCTTACATGTAGGCAATAGTCCAAGCGAGACCACTCACCAGTAACATGTAGGTAGACAGTAGTCCAAGCGAGCCCACTCACCAGTTTATTACATGTAGACAATAGTCCAAGCGAGACCACTCAGCGCTTACTTTCATGTAGACAATAGTCCAAGCGAGACCACTCACTAGATACTTACAGGTAGACAGTAGTCCAAGCGAGACCACTCACCAGTTTCTTACATGTAGACAATAGTCCAAGCGAGACCACTCAGCGGTTACTTTCATGTAGACAATAGTCCAAGCGAGACCACTCACCAGTTACTTACATGTAGACAATAGTCCAAGCGAGACCACTCACCAGTTACTTACATGTAGATAATAGTCCAAGCGAGACCACTCACCAGTTACTTACATGTAGACAATAGTCCAAGCGAGACCACTCACCAGTTACTTACATGTAGATAATAGTCCAAG
>NW_018403940.1:42082-52138 GCF_002113885.1 Mizuhopecten yessoensis
TCCAAGCGAGACCACTCACCAGTTACATACAGGTAGACAATAGTCCAAGCGAGACCACTCAACAGTTACTTACAGGCAGACAGTAGTCCAAGCGAGACCACTCACCAGTTACATACAGTAAGACAGTAGTCCAAGCGAGACCACTCACCAGTTTCATACAGGTAGACAATAGTCCAAGCGAGACCACTCAACAGTCACATACAGGTAGACAGTGGTCCAAGCGTGACCACTCAACAGTTACATACAGGTAGACAATGGTCCAGGCGAGACCACTCAATAGTTACTTACAGGTAGACAGTAGTCCAAGCGAGACCAGTCAACAGTTACGTACAGGTATCTATAGACAGTAGTCCAAGCGAGACCACTCAACAGTTACATACAGGTAAACTGTAGTCCAAACGACCTCACTCACCAGTTCTGTAGTCCAAGCGAGCTTACTGACAAGTTATTTTCGGGAAGACTAGCCCCGAATTAGATGTTTACGAATATGATTTATCGTTGTTATATGTTTTAGGAAAACACATTATGAAACCAAATAAGATATCTCACGAAACTAGGAGATGTTACACCAGGAAACAATACTTATTACATTTGTATGTAGCTTTCTTTATTTCAAGTATCAACTTTAGTAGGCTATTTTCTATCTGTAATATCACTTTATAAGTACAGAATAAAATATTATAAAGTATTCCATAAAGGGTATAGAATATCCACGTCATTAAGCTTATGAACACTTAAAATAACTGAAATACGTATAACATCGTAATGATTCATTTAAATATACAGTTACAGTTGCGTACATCGCCAAGTTCAGCAACCAAAATAATTTACACACTTTTTCACCTAGACGAGATGCTTGTTTTTTTTCATAAATTATATAAATTGAAAAAACCTACATGCAGAAACAAGTTACGTTTCTCTATTGTAACGTGTTAATAAGTTAATTATATAACAAATGTCAAAGTGCTATAGATCAGTTTCCAACATTATCAAAGTCTGAGATTTATCCAAACTTGCTTCAAAGGAAACATCATCACTGTCCAAATGTCCGTTCGGAACACCAGAAGTCGACGCAGTATTGCTATCGTCCACATGGCCTACTACTATGTTTGTAGAGTCGTTCACTGTATCAACCTGATCATTTGTCTGGTCGTCCGTGCATTCTACAGACGAGGAAAACCGAGTATCCACGGAACAAGACGAACTGTTGTCATCCACCTTTAACGATTCAATGATCGTTTCCTCATCACCATCAAACGATTTACTCGTTCCATCGGCCGGGGCTGAGCCACTAGTCTTATCGTTCGTAACGTCGATAAAAACCACCGACTCGTTGTTCTGGGGGTTAGTTCTACACGTCGACTCATTTGTCAGAGCTGTAAGCTGGTCCGATCCTGTTGATTTAACACACTTGCCGGAGTCCTGTTCGCCGTTGGGGCACACCTTGTCCACACACTGATCCCCACCCAGAGAGTGACGCGACCCCACCAGGCCCGTGTCACGGACCATGTGGGAAGTATCCAGTGTGGGTAGATCACGATATTCAGTCTTATTTATGCTTTCTAAAGAACAATACTGCAAACTAGGCCCGTCTTCAAACCTTTTACCATTTACCTTATCTTTTTCGTCACAAACTTGATCACTGAAAAATATTAAGTTGGGACAAGTGTCTTTGAGCGTGTTAAGGATTGGTTCCTGATTGCGTATTAACAAAGCGTCAAGGTGACTTCGGCTTCCTCCTGTATCTGACGTCATACATACCTGGTCAATATTGTGATACTGATGAGATGAAATGGTCAGTAAGCCCGTATCATGATCTGTGACGTCACAGCCATCCCCATCAGTCATATTTACATAGTCATGTGACGGCGGACATCGACGGTCGTTCGAAACACACATATCATACTCTACGTTTGATATGCTTTGTAGTCTACGCATGTCCTCTGCACCCATCACATTTGTGTAACCTCGGTTTTCATCTTTAGATGGAGATTTATCAATTTGCCAAGCGGGCGGGGTCAAAATACTTGTGTCGTTGTAGTACTCGACAACTGCCGATGTTTCTGTGGCGCCCTGTTCTCTCAGAGCGAGGTCCTCAGATGGACATTCCTGGATGTGGTGTGCATTCCTGAAAAATCGTCCGTCCTCCTTGTCACTGTCATCGTCATCGTCCTCGCTGTCGGACACACCGTAACAGACCGGGCGTAGACACATGTAGCACACTGGCTTACATCCGGGCACGCGCAAACAGCCTCGCAACGCCTTCCGGCAAATTTGTCTACACACACTGTCAACAGCAAAAAGAGTACCTCAAAACAAGTTATATTTCAATCTGAGTAAATTAATTTTAACTTGAGCGTAAGGTTGATTTGTACACAAACAAGTAAACTGGCTAGTCGACGCTCCATGATAATACATATAAATATATACTGTACTCGGGTAAACACAAACAATGAACGGGTTTCAAAGAAAACAAAACAAATAATATAAGCAGAGGACACAAGGCTTACGTTAATGTCAATATATGAAAAAAACACAATATGGTATTAAATGAAGACTGAAGAGCCGAACTAACCTCATAGTATAACGTCTTGTCAGACATGCATCACCTGAAAATACAAACAAAATTACACATGAATACTTCAATAATAGCTTTCCATATCAAAATCTTTCAAATGTATATAGAGAATAATACATGCCTTTTTCCATATCACACCCAGTATCAACCCTCGACCAATATCAGCCCTCGGGCCTTCGGCCCTTGGGCTGATATTGCTGTCTCGGGTTGATACTGTGTGTGATATGGAAAAAGGCATGTTTTATTCTGTTTATTACATACTTATTAATAAAAGCTACTTTCTTATGATCTATTTTTCTTTTTTTTTCAAAAGGGGTGTAATACGGGTTTTGCAGGCTGATACGGGTTTTTGGGGGTGATACGGCGAGGGCTGATATGGGTAAGGGCAATTGTGTCGTATCGCATATACAAAAAACCCGTATTTATTAGTAAGTATGTAACAAATACATGTATATCCGAGGAAACAGATTGATCTGGTAATGGCCAAAACACGCTATATACCTCAGTTATTGTCTGGTGGAAGGGCATGAACCTAACTCAGTTATTGCAAGGAGGAAGGGTCATAATCTAACTCGGTTATGGTGACGTGGTAGGGTCAGAACCTCACACGGTTATGGTGTCGTGGTAAGGTCAGAACCTCACTCGGTTATTGTGTCGTGAAAGAGTCAGAACCTCACTCGGTTATGGTGTCGTGGAAGGGTCAGAACCTCACTCGGTAATTGTGTCGTGGTAGGATCAGAATCTAACTAGGTTATTGTGTCGTGATAGGGTCAAAATCTAACTCGGTTATGGTATCGTTGTAGGGTCAGAACTCACTCGGTTATGGTGACGTGGTAGGGTCAGAACCTCACTCGGTTATTGTGTCGTGATAGGGTCAAAACCTCACTCGGTTATGGTGTCGTGGAAGGGTCAGAACCTCACTCGGTTATTGTGTCGTGGTAGGATCAGAATCTAACTAGGTTATTGTGTCGTGATAGGGTCAAAATCTAACTCGGTTATGGTGTCGTTGTAGGGTCAGAATCTAACTCGGTTATGGTGACGTGGTAGGATCAGAATCTAACCAGGTTATGGTATCGTTGTAGGGTCAGAATCTAACTCCGTTATGGTGACGTGGTAGGGTCAGAACCTCACACGGTTATGGTGTCGTGATAGGGTCAGAACCTCACTCGGTTATTGTGTCGTGGTAGGTTAGAACCTCACTCGTTTATTGTGTCGTGGTAGGGTCAGAACCTCACTCGGTTATTGTGTCGTGGTAGGGTCAGAACCTCACTCGGTTATTGTGTCGTGGTAGGATCAGAATCTAACTAGGTTATTGTGTCGTGATAGGGTCAGAATCTAACTTGGTTATGGTGACGTGGTAGGATCAGAATCTAACTAGGTTATTATGTCGTGATAGGGTCAGAATCTAACTTGGTTATGGTGACGTGGTAGGGTCAAAACCTCACTCGTTTATTGTTTCGTGATAGGGTCAGAACCTCACTCGGTTATGGTGTCGTGGTAGGGTCAGAACCTCACTCGGTTATGGTGACGTGGTAGGGTCAGAACCTCACTCGGTTATGGTGTCGTGGTAGAGTCAGAACCTCACTCGGTTATTGTGTCGTGATAGGGTCAGAACCTCACTCGGTTATCGAGTGGTTAAAGGGTTGGAACCTTACTAGGTACTTCGGTTATGGTGTCGTCGAGGGTCAGAATCTCACTCGGTTATTGTGCCGTGATAGGGTCAGAATCTAACTAGGTTATTGTGTCGTGATAGGGGCAGAACCTCACTCGGTTATCGAGTGGTTAAAGGGTTTGAGCCTTACTAGGTACTTCGGTTATGGTGTCGTCGAAGGGCAGAATCTCACTCGGTTATTGTGCCGTGAGAGGGGCAGAATCTAACTAGGTTATTGTGTCGTGGGAGGGGGAGAATATAACTAGGTTATTGTGTCGGTGATGGTGTCGTGGTAGGGTCCGAACCTCACACGGTTATGGTGTCGCGGTAGGGTCAGAACCTCACCCGGTTATGGTGACGTGGTATGGTCAGAACCTCACTCGGGTATGGTGTCGTCGTATGGTCAGAATCTCACTCGGTTATTGTGTGGTGATAGGGTCAGAACCTCACCCGGTTATGGTGACGTGGTATGGTCAGAACCTCACTCGGTTATGTTGACGTGGTAGGGTCAGAAACTCACTCGGTTATGGGGACGTGGTAGAGTGAGAACCTCACTCGGTTATGGTGACGTGGTAGGGTCAGAATCTCACACGGTTATGGTGTCGTGGTAGGGTCAGAACCTCACACGGTTATGTTGACGTGGTAGGGTCAGAATCTAACTAGGTTATTGTGTCGTGATAGGGTCAGAACCTCACTCGGTTATTGTGTCGTGGAAGGGTCAGAACCTCACTCGGTTATTGTGTCGTGGTAGGATCAGAATCTAACTAGGGTATTGTGTCGTGATAGGGTCAAACTCTAACTCGGTTATGGTATCATTGTAGGGTCAGAACTCACTCGGTTATGGTGACGTGGTAGAGTCAGAACCTCACTCGGTTATGGTGTCGTGATAGGGTCAGAATCTAACTCGGTTATTGTGTCGTGATAGGGTCAGAACCTCACTCGGTTATGGTATCGTGGAAGGGTCAGAACCTCACTCGGTTATTGTGTCGTGGTAAGATCAGAATCTAACTAGGTTATTTTGTCGTGATAGGGCCAAAATCTAACTCGGTTATGGTATCGTTGTAGGGTCAGAACTCACTCGGTTATGGTGACGTGGTAGGATCAGAATCTAACCAGGTTATGGTATCGTTGTAGGGTCAGAATCTAACTCGGTTATGGTGACGTGGTAGGGCCAGAACCTCACACGGTTATGGTGTCGTGATAGGGTCAGAACCTCACTCGGTTATGGTGACGTGGTAGGATCAGAATCTAACTAGGTTATTGTGTCGTGATAGGGTCAGAATCTTACTTGGTTATGGTGACGTGGTATGGTCAGAACCTCACTCGTTTATTGTGTCGTGATAGGGTCAGAATCTAACTTGGTTATGGTGACGTGGTAGGGTCAGAATCTCGCTCGGTTATTGTGTCGTGGTAGGGTCAGAAACTCACTCGGTTATTGTGCCGTGATAGGGTCAGAATCTCACTCGGTTATTGTGTCGTGGTAGGGGCAGAATCTAACTTGGTTATGGTGTCGTGATAGGGTCAGAACCTCCCTCGGTTATTGTGTCGTGGTAGGGTCAGAATCTAACTCGGTTATGGTGACGTGGTAGGGCCAGAACCTCACACGGTTATGGTGTCGTGATAGGGTCAGAACCTCAGTCGGTTATTGTGTCGTGGTAGGGTCAGAAACTCACTCGGTTATTGTGCCGTGATAGGGTCAGAATCTCACTCGGTTATTGTGTCGTAGTAGGATCAGAATCTAACCAGGTTATTGTGTCGTGATAGGGTCAAAATCTAACTCGGTTATGGTATCGTTGTAGGGTCAGAACTCACTCGGCTATGGTGACGTGGTAGGATCAGAATCTAACCAGGTTATGGTATCGTTGTAGGGTCAGAATCTATCTCGGTTATGGTGACGTGGTAGGGCCAGAACCTCACACGGTTATGGTGTCGTGATAGGGTCAGAACCTCGTTCTGGAGACGTGGTAGGATCAGAATCTAACTAGGTTATTGTGTCGTGGTAGGGTCAGAATCTAACTTGGTTATGGTGACGTGGTAGGATCAGAATCTAACTAGGTTATTGTGTCGTGGTAGGGTCAGAATCTAACTTGGTTATGGTGACGTGGTAGATCCGAATCTAACTAGGTTATTGTGTCGTGATAGGGACAGAATCTAACTTGGTTAGAATCTAACTAGGTTATTGTGTCGTGGTAGGGGCAGAATCTAACTTGGTTATGGTGTCGTGATAGGGTCAGAACCTCACTCGGTTATGGTGACGTGGTAGGGTCAGAATCTCACTCTTTTATTGTGTCGTGGTAGGGTCAGAATCTAACTCGGTTATGGTGTCGTCGTAGGGGCAGAATCTCACTCGGTTATTGTGTCGTGGTAGGGTCAGAATCTAACTTGGTTATGGTGTCGTGATAGGGTCAGAACCTCACTCGGTTATCGAGTGGTTAAAGGGTTGGAACCTTACTAGGTACTTCGGTTATTGTGTCGTGGTAGGGTCAGAATCTCACTCGGTTATTGTGTCGTGATAGGGTCAGAATCTAACTAGGTTATTGTGTCGTGGTAGGGTCAGAATCTAACTTGGTTATGGTGTCGTGATAGGGTCAGAACCTCACTCGGTTATGGTGACGTGGTAGGGTCAGAATCTCACTAGGTTATGGTGTCGTGGTAGGGTCGAAATCTTATAGGATCATAACCTCACTCGGTTGTTCGTAGTTGTAGGATCAGAACCTTGTTTAGGTTTTTATGTGTTGGTAGGGTTATATCCTAACTAGGTCGTTGTGTCATTGTAGGTGAACACCTAACTAAGCCCTTGTGTGGTGATAGGGTGATAACCTAATTTGGATATTTTGTCGGGGTAGGGATAGAACTTAACTAGGTGTTTTTTGTACTGGTGGGGGTTATTGTCCAAGCCACTAAATACAATTTACTGTAGCACGTGAATAATGGCGTCAATAAAACATTTCTATTTCTGATTAATTTACGGTAAGAATGAATAGTAACTGACACGAGAGACGACGAACCGGAAATAGCTATCTAACTTTCCACTAGGATGGATGTCTATTAACCACGTGGTGTCGCACGTATTGAGATGAGACACGATATTGTTTGGTGAAGTCACTTTGACCAGTCGAACTGACATGCATCTACCAATTACCAAACCCAGACTGTTGGCAATAAAACACCAGTGACCCGGGGACTTAAACAGACTAATCCTCAACACACGTACGACCTTGTTCCCGTTACCATCCT
This sequence comes from Mizuhopecten yessoensis, assembly GCF_002113885.1. Lineage (NCBI taxonomy): Eukaryota > Metazoa > Mollusca > Bivalvia > Pectinida > Pectinidae > Mizuhopecten > Mizuhopecten yessoensis. The sequence goes on from NW_018403940.1 coordinate 49,549, forward strand.
TCATAGACGTCCAGGGTTTGACCCCCAACGTCGTTGAAGTATGCATTTCAGAGAGAAAGTGTTCTTTTTCCTGTTGTTTCAAATGATCTGGGGTTGGTGCTACAGTATTTGTGGTGTAACAATCAAAAGAGATTTCACTTTTAACCCTTCTCAAGTGAACACTGCTCTTTCTGTCGTTGTATCGTATAGGTAACCAGTGCAATGAATATAGCACAGGTGTGATGTGCTATCTCTTTCGAGTACGAGTTACCAGACGTGCTGCAGTGTTTTGGACCTTCTGCAGTTAGTTTGTTAGATAGAACATAACCATAGTCCAACCGAGAGGTATTATTCCTACGTCGCTTTTCAAGTGATGGCCAGCCCAAATTGCTCAGCATGTCTATAATAATGACTATCTGTGTGTAACTATTAAAAACCATAATACAGAATTACTTGGTGTTTTAAGGTTGTTTTTAATATGTGGTTTTACAAATTTTCCTAACTTTCCCCTTTATGCCGCGAAATTTTCCTAATTTGAGGATTTTGTGGCATTTCCCAAAATACCCAGGAAAGCCCCCGCTTTAGGCAAAAATAGCTTTCGAAGCCACGACCCCATTTGAGAACAACACCTATGCGCCTCAAAGCACACGTGTTGGGACGAACATACGCTGACATTTAACTAGCGTTTAACGCTCGTTATTGTAGTTCATGCGTAATCTTTAGGTTGTATTGATGTACATTGCATTGCTAATGTCTTCGGACTAGATATGGAATGAAGTGTTAGAGGGGCGATAACTCTGTTATCGTTCCTCTGAACGAAATGTTAACACGGCTAAATGTAGCTAATTTGCCGCATATAACAGCGATTTGAGTACGAAAAAAACGGCTCCATAACTTTTGCTGAAACTTTCCAAGTTTGTAGAACTCAGCGCGATCTACCTCCTTGTGTATCTGTTATATCTGGGAAAAATCTAGTTATTGAGATATTTGGTGTAAAACACGCCAAAATCGGCATTTTGACCATTAGTAGCTGTATAATTCACCTTGGAGAATTAACACTTAAAGCTGACGAACTGAAACTCCAAACATAAGTAGTCCAAGTTATTCTGAAGAAAACGATATATTTGGTTTTTCGATATCTTTCAAAGAACGGCCCTGAGAGGGTTTTGAAAATGGGGTGTATTTCTGGGGTTTCGTGGAATTTTCCAGAAGATCCGATTTCCCCGTAGTCCAGCGCCAATTTGGGTACCCCCTCTAGGCTAGAATTGAGATAAGAGCTTGTTGCGTATGCTTTAAATACGAAGAAATGTTCTAGCCGCTTATCCGGTTCAACTTGTAGCGGTGAGTTGGATGGAATTTTGAATAGTGCCAGTAATTTCTACCATTTTACGATATTCTACGTTATGGCTATGATCACAATCATGCATGTAGGCAGAGACGTATAATACGTCTCTGATGTAGGATATGACCAAGCGTTTAAAATCTCTAGCAAAATCCTGTAGGCCTATACACGTCTGTTGACGTTGCGGAACAGTTCGCGTTTCTTCAATATTTACTTTCGTTATTTTTTGTTTCTACGTTTAATCAGAGACGTATAAAGTGTTATATACGTCTCTGGTTTAATTAAATTAAGATTTCGGTGTGTGAAGCCTGTTCAGTGTTTGTGGTAATCTCTCATTTGTGACAATTTGTTTACGTCTAAAAATAGCCACGGTAATCCCCAGCTTGAGGAGACATCACTACACGCACGACTAGCATATATTACCTGACTCCTGAGCATTTATTACAATGATTGTAGGGTCAGTTACAACGATGACTGTAATGAGTCATTATCAGAAATTGTCACATTTTTTGGTAAAGGAAAACTCGAAACAAAGTCCTGTGCTGTTACTGCCTTTTTTTTCCATTTACAGTATAAACACATCAAATTAATTTTAATAAACATTTAAATTGTTATTTCCTAAAAATTGTTGTTTTTTGCTACTTTTCAACCTGATAAACTGTAATATATATTTATATTCACTTCTTAATCTTACATAATCGATCATTAATTACAAGCGCTGACATCCAAGTCGATCTAATTTCTACAATTCTGATAATAAATCTGATAAATTTTGATTGAATTCAGAGACGATGATGAAAATAGAGTGTATGAGGAGACATGCAATCAAAGCAAATTTCTGTTAAGTTAATGTCTGAAGTTAGAACAACCGTGGCTCTTAATCGACGACTACAGTATGGTTACTTGCTTGTTTATATGATAAAATTGACTATGATTACTAGTGATTGTACTGTCGATTACTTGCGGTTTCCTTGTATAACTATTACATGGTAACAAGTTGCTTCCGATTGTTATTACAGAGGTTTTGCAACCTTACGGGCACATGTGAGCTACAGTACGCGTACAACTAGATTCTATGATTACATATAGGACCGTCCACATGTACATGTGTAGCATGTAAGCTGTGACTTTTCAACTTTCTATCGTAATATGAAAAGGCAAAGCCTAAAAAGAGCGTTGCTTTTGTTGATATCTGATATTTAAAGGGGCTGGTCGGGGAAAAAATGTCATATTTGCTAAACTGGCATACACATGTTTAAAATACCTTCT
>NW_018403940.1:52949-54607 GCF_002113885.1 Mizuhopecten yessoensis
GCCGTACTGTTAACATACTAGCTGCCGTACACTTGAAAATGTATCAACAACTATTCGCCGTACACAGACGAAGAACCATTTAAGTCAATTACATCGTAATGACTACATTTAGACATATGACCATTATATGTTTATCCCGGTATCATCTACATATGCCGTAATGTCTGTTTCATCATTGTTTATGGCAAACTTTAATAGTTTTTCTCATCTTCTTTCTTTTTAAATGATTTTTGTACCGGTACTTTGTAGTCATTTCTTACCAATATCTTCAGATCGAATGAAATAGTTTACAAATCATCTACATCACATAAATCATTGTTTATTGTATAACTGTTGTGCTCCTTCATTTGTCTCTTCGCTACTAGAAAATACCAGAAATGTTGGTAAACATCCCGCGGCTTGTCTGCGCCTAGCTTCCATGCCCGATTCGGTACTAGCTATATCCGGTGTCAGTCCTACACGGTGATAATGAACAACAGAAATCCTATCCAAACTTCAGCTTATATTAGTTTTTAGCCACAGACACTAATTCTCAAATAGATAAACAGTGACATAACAGCCAAGATTTCAAAATGTCATGTATATGACATTACAGTCATCTCTGTTTCCAACCTGGTAATACAGATATGTAGCAATGATCATAAGAACCCATTTTTATACGCCGGTCAAATTAGTATTATCGTGCGACCGGCATTGACCGTCTCCTACATTTATGGACCGATCTCTTTGAAACTTGGAATACATTAATTTATAATCATGATATATAGTTATGTTTCTATGAACAAAAATNTCAGCAAAATCTGCTCCTCAGGAGGAGCGGACGAGTGCTTTTGCCAAGCCTGAAGATACTTGCATGCATGTACATGTATAAAAATAATTTATAAATTAGTACATCACAATTGCAATTGTAATACAGAAGTGAAAATTGTGTAAAAAGGTATTCTCGTATTTAAGACTTAAATTGTAAAAACAATCGACAACGGACCATTAAATAAAATTTAAAAAATGCAGAAAATTGTTTTGATATTATGAAAAATATGCAGCCTTGCACTGTTCACTTCAAAATGACATACCAATTTTAGTGATTTTTTTATTTTATTTATCTTATACAAATTTTTACATTGTATACAAATTCATGGCGAGGCCCGGATACTGTGGTCTGCTACATTATATGGAAAGGTTTTTAATTTCAAGTTCAATAAAAAAAACACCATGAATGTCTCAAAAATGATACAATGAACAAAATGACATGTCAGGTTATCGTGTATTCCCTGAAACTCTGAAAGGTATAAGTAACAAAGGGAAGTAATTTTGAAAATGAAAAGTCCCATAATTCCACGTTTTCTTCGATAAAGTTGCATTTTGTGTTGAATAGGGTACTTTGCCTCTCTGTGCATGTAACTAAGTGCATCGTGCATCATACATGGACTATGTACTATCATATTAGACCTTGATATTATATTATGTCATAGTTAGCATAACGTCTATGACATCATAAATACTCACTCTGGTATCATAATCACTGTGTAATCACTGACACCGGATATAGCTAGTACCGTAGCAGGCATGGAAGCTGGACGTAGTCAAATCATGTCAATTTTTAGCTCACCGGGTCCAAAGGACCAAGGTGAGCTTATGCCATATCGTCGCGTCCGTCT
>NW_018403940.1:57902-65569 GCF_002113885.1 Mizuhopecten yessoensis
TTCGAAACTTGGTAGGCTTCATAATCATGATATCAAGTTGTGTTAATATAATGAGTTGGAGACTAATCTTTTGATTACTTGTTTTCCTCAAACTGTTAGAAAATTAAAGAAAATCGAACATTGACTTTGTAGTGAAAGGTGAGATTTATAGCATGCTATATATAGCTAGCTAGCCACTCTTAAGGTGATGCAAATCTTATTTTAATGCAAGTTAATATATAACACTATATGGCATACGACAGGCGTATATTGTTCCGCCCTACACTACTCTTGTTAGTTCACCTGGTCCGAAGGTAAATTTTTGTCCATTTCTTTTTCTTTGCCTTCACAGCAGCATTGTACCAGACAAATTTTGCAAAAGGAAATGCCTTTGAACCTTATTCAAGGTCAAAGAGGTCAAATTTGTTAAAACACTCGAACAGTTTCTTCAATTTCATGTAGAATAGCTGTTTAAACAGAGTTATTGCCCTCTACACTTTATTCCATCTGTGACACCCCTTAAGGTGTCGCCCCACTAGTAAGCTAGACTTCATTAATATTGTTTCATTGGATGATGGGTGTTACCTCCCTTGTATTACTACACGAGGACCGACGTTACAACCGTGATCCAACTGACAAGTCGTCACCAATCATAATAGTAAAACGAATGAAATATACTTCTAAACCATATTTTAAAAAGATAAACGACTTTGTGTCTGTGCAATTGTTATATGTTTACATCCTTAATCGTCCATCACATAAAAGGTTGTAGTCTTAGAAATTGAGCATCATCAAGCAAACGAAATAGTACGTCTTTAATCTTGAAATCTTGAACATCAAACTTGAAACTTCTTTTGTTTTCGGACTTCTGCATTCACTTCATATACTTATACACCAGGGCATATGTCAGCGTTCTTTTAACCTAGCATACTTAATCGGTAACAGCAAGCTAACAACCTGTAAATCTACCTGAACTTGTGCATTGATCATGAACTGTCCGACGCGTGGCGCCCAAGCTCGCCTTATAACGCGGATAGAATCCCAAAACAACTGTAAACGACTTTGAAAAAAGGGATGGAAAACTATAGAAACACTATCAAAGTTTAGAATGTGCAACTTAAGACCTGTCGATTGAAAAGGATGAGAAGGCATGTACGAAATGGGGGAGAACAGACTTTGTATAGCTCCTCACAAACCTCAGCAAGTCTTTTTCTGTATCAGACTACGTGTCTATAAACATTGTGTAGGAACAAAATTCTCCGACGTCATCATCACTTCCCAAGGAGTAAGCTTATAACGCCAATATCGTGAGGTTTTGATTTAAACATATTTTCTTTGCAAAAAATACAAAAGGGATTAGACACAAGTTATTAAACTTAAAGTTCGCCTTCTCCCTTAAAGCAATAATGATGAAATATACATATGACATATGGTATCGTGAAGTACAATCTGTGTCCAAAATAACCTTCTAACTTTTTGTATCCCGATGTCAAAACTTAGGAACATAAAATACAATGACAAAGAAATATAAACAAGTAAGACACACAAACGTGATACATGTAGCACCCGGTAATACGTACTGTATGCCAAATCCCATCGTTCTTCTATGACTAATCGTGATAAGACTCATTAAAACAAAATGTCAGCCGATTGCGGTTTAGGTGTGGTTTAGGTGATTGTATCTTAATTTTGACAATGATCACGAATCAGTGTTATTGCTAATTCCGGTTTGTGACGTCATTAACACTCTGATAGTCATGAATCAATGCAAGATCAGTGAAATGTCAGCCGTCACCGTGCCGTATAAAGGGAGACAACTCGATCATCATTAGAAGTTGTCACAGTTTTACCTGGGGAAACGTCAGTTTTTATTGGACAAGTATTATCCTGGAATGTGTTCCCATCTACACTTACTACAGGTAATGTATTTCAAATTTAAAGTAACATCTATCGTTTGTAGGTAAAACTATATGATAACGGTGAGCGATATTTCCCGTTTTTTAAAGATGAAATCGGTAAGTGAAGTGGAGTCTGTTAAACCTTTTATGTTCCCAAAATATTTTTGTTTTGTTTTGTGTTTGTCTTTACTTTTTAATTCGTTTGCCACAGGGTTAATTAATGAAGACTTCATTGTTTTGTAATTTCTGCATTGTTCTAGTAATTGAGCCTCGGCCTGCTATATTAGTCTCGGCCTGCTATATTAGTCTCGGCCTGCTATATTAGTCTCGGCCTGCTATATTAGTCACGGCCTGCTATATTAGTCTCGACCTGCTAGATTAGTCACGGCCTGCTAGATTAGTCTCGGCCTGCTATATTAGTCTCGGCCTGCTATATTAGTCTCGACCTGCTAGATTAGTCACGGCCTGCTAGATTAGTCTCGGCCTGCTATATTAGTCCCGGCCTGCTATATTAGTCTCGGCCTGCTATATTAGCCTCGGCCTGCTTTATTAGTCACGGCCTGCTATATTAGTCTCGGCCTGCTAGATTAGCTTCGGCCTGCTGTATTAGTCTCGGCCTGTTATATTAGTCTCGGCCTGCTATATTAGTCACGGCCTGCTTTATTAGTCACGGCCTGCTATATTAGTCTCGGCCTGCTATATTAGTCTCGGCCTGTTATATTAGTCTCAGCCTGCTATATTAGTCTCGGCCTGCTTTATTTGTCTAGGCCTGCTATATTAGTCTCGGCCTGCTAGATTAGCCTCGGCCTGCTGAATTAGTCTCGGCCTGTTATATTAGTCTCAGCCTGCTATATTAGTCTCGGCCTGCTTTATTTGTCAAAGACTGCTATATTAGTCTCGGTCTGCTTGACTAGCCTCGGCCTGCTATATTAGTCTCGGCCTTCTATATTAGTCACGACCTGCTAGATAAGCCTCGGCCTGCTATATTAGTCTCGGCCTGCTATATTAGTCACGACCTGCTAGATAAGCCTCGGCCTGCTATATTAGTCTCGGCCTGCTATATTAGTCTCGGCCTGCTAAATTAGCCTCGGCCTGCTGTATTAGTCTCGGCCTGCTATATTAGTCACGCCTGCTAGATTAGCCTCGGCCTGCTATATTAGTCTCGGCCTGCTATATTAGTCCCGGCCTGCTATATTAGTCTCGGCCTGCTGTATAAGCCTCGGCCTGCTGTATTAATCTCGGCCTTGCCTCAGACCCACTAGTTAGGCTTGTATGGTAATTTTAACATTGTATACCTAACATTTAGCGGATGTGTTGTTTTTACCTAACATTTAGTGGATGTGTTGTTTATACCTAACATTTAGTGGATGTGTTGTTTATACCTAACATTTAGTGAATGTGTTTTTTAAACCTAACATTTAGCGGATGTGTTGTGTATATCTAACATTTAGTGGATGTGTCGTGTATACCTAACATTTAGCGGATGTGTTGTTTGTACCTAACATTTAGTGGATGTGTTGTGTATACCTAACATTTAGTGGATGTGTTGTTTATACCTAACATTTAGTTGATGTGTTGTTTCTACCTAACATTTAGTGGATGTGTTGTTTATACCTAACAATTTAGTGGATGTGTTTTTTAAACCTAACATTTAGCGGATGTGTTGTGTATATCTAACATTTAGTGGATGTGTCGTGTATACCTAACATTTAGCGGATGTTTTGTTTGTACCTAACATTTAGTGGATGTGTTGTGTATACCTAACATTTAGCGGATGTGTTGTTTATACCGAACATTTAGTGGATGTGTTGCGTACACCTAACATTTAGTGGATGTATTGTGTACACCTAACATTTAGTCGATGTGTTGTTAACATTAGAAATAGGCCTCTTAGTAATAGGAGATATTTCTGTTACATTTATAGATATCATTATTTCAGGGAAACCTTTATTTCATTTTAAGATAGATACCTTTAAAAATATCTCTATTTATTTTAAGATATCTTGACTACTTTTGCGACACCTCTGTTAGTATTAAATGTTAAGTTACTGTAGTTTGCAATAGATAACACAGAAATAAAACCAATCGAAAGTACTGTGTTGCAGATAGGTCACGTGATAAAAGTAGGTTATTATTATTGTCATCACAGATCTTTCAGTTTGCCAACAGAAAACAATGATCTGATATGATCCATACTGATCCATATGATCCATACTGATCCACTTCCGTGTGACATGAAATGAGGAGTTTTGTGGATCTTATTTCTAATATACACAACTAATCGTTATGAGGGGTGTATCCACGGCTCGTGTTACAATGTATAGAGGCTCTGTTGACGTCAGCCTGGGGACATACATATCTCCTTCCTTGTAGTTTTCTTATGAAAAAAAAATACAGGTACTTCACTGCAATACCAACTCACATTTCAACGGATAATGTAACTTAGGAAACACAGGATAAACCACCTAACAACAAAAAATCAAATCTCTTAAACAATAAAATGAAATAAGTTGCCCTGGAAACATTCCTTTTATCATTATCAGGTAAAACCTGTATATAAAGGCTGGGAGTGCAAGACAAAATAAAACTAAATTGTGAGAAATCTTACTACAGGTGAGAAATTGTACTGCAGGTGAGAAAGCATAGGATCGATGAAAAATCGAGCTATGGTGAGAAATCTATAAGAAATAAATAATGCAGGTACAAATGAATTGCCTAGTTTTGAATAAATTATAAATTTATTACAAATATTCTAAATCTTCTGTAAATGGAAATGTTATATCATAGGAGTGGCTCGTTTTGATTTATTGTTGTTTAATCTGGCGGTGTTATACATGTCTATATCGACATACCAGATGATAACAATGCAGGTAAATGATATGTACATGTATATATGACAGTATTAGTGATCTAGGCATGCCATACTAATACATCTGTACACGCAAGAACGAACACAAAACACACATATAAAAGCATACAATGTATGTTTATTCGTTGAATATGAAAAGGAGTAACAATATACTTTATCACACAGTATCCATTAACACTGCCTAGATTCCAGTAACACATACAATGTAACATAACGAAGTTTGGCCGACATTGTCATTGTTGATTGATATATATGTATATTAAACATTATTATTTTATTGACATTACTGTGGAATGTATCGTTGTAAAGGTTTATACAACATATCTACATTGTTTGTATAAACACGAAAGCAAACAATGCTGATTATTTCCTCATCATAACTAAACAATATACTTTGGCATCTAAAGCATAGACGATAAGATGAGTACCTGTGTACATCTAAAGCATAGACGATAAGATGAGTACCTGTGTACATACATTAAAACATTAAACGTGTACAAATGACTGATATTAAAATATACTGATGATGACTGTCCGTATATAAAACCTTAAAATGGCGAATATGTTAACCATTTTAAAAGTGAATGCCTGAATATTAAAAGATACAACTCATGAATAACTGCATATTAAAACAAGCACATACAAATATATAAACCATGGATCTAGTAGGTCAGTCACATACCAAATATCACAATTCTCAATTAACCAGTATAATATACAAAACACTCCACAACAGTATCCAGTATAAAACACAGACCACTCCACAGTATCCAGTATAAAACACAGAACACTCCACAGTATCCAGTATAAAACACAGAACACTCCACAGTATCCAGTATAAAACACCAAACATCCACAGTATCCAGTATAAAACACAGAACCACAGAATACTCCACAGTATCCAGTATAAAACACCAAACATCCACAGTATCCAGTATAAAACACAGAACACCCCACAGTATCCAGTATAAAACACAGAACACTCCAAAGTATCCAGTATAAAACACCAAACATCCAAAGTATCCAGTATAAAACACAGAACACTCCACAGTATCCGGTATAAAACACAGAACACTCCACAGTACCCAGTATAAAACACCAAACATCCAAAGTATCCAGTATAAAACACAGAACACTCCAAAGTATCCAGTATAAAACACAGAACACTCCACAGTATCCAGTATAAAACCCAAACATCCACAGTATCCAGTATAAAACACAGAACCACAGAACACTCCACAGTATCCAGTATAAAACACCAAACATCCACAGTATCCAGTATAAAACACAGAACACTTCACAGTATCCAGTATAAAACCCAAACATCCCCAGTATCCAGTATAAAACACAGAACGCTCCACAGTATCCAGTATAAAACCCAAACATCCACAGTATCCAGTATGAAACACAGAACCACAGAACACTCCACAGTATCCAGAATAAACCACCAAACATCCACAGTATCCAGTATAAAACACAGAACACTTCACAGTATCCAGTATAAAACCCAAACATCCCCAGTATCCAGTATAAAACACAGAACAACAGAACACTCCACAGTATCCAGTATAAAACACAGAACACTCCACAACAGCATCCAGTATAAAATACAGAACACTCCACAGCATCATGTTTAAAACACCAAACAGCCACAGTATCGAGTATAATAATCAAAACACAACACAGTATACAATATGTACAGTATATTTCACCGATCACTCCACATTATCCAGTATAACACACCATACACGTGCACTCGACAGTATCCAGTATAATACACCGAACAATCAACCGTATCATGTATAATACACCGAACACTCCACAGTATCCATTATGATACATCGAACACTACACAGTATCCATTATGATACACCGAACACTACACAGTATCCATTATGATACATCGAACACTACACAGTATTCATTATGATACACCGAACACTACACAGTATCCATTATGATACACCATACACTACACAGTATCCATTATGATACACCGAACACTACACAGTATCCATGATACACCATACACTCCATGGTATCCAGTATGATACACTATACACTACATGGTATCCAGTATGATATACCATACACTCCATGGTATCCAGTATGATACACCATACACTCCATGGTATCCAGTATGATATACCATACACTCCATGGTATCCAGTATGATACACCATACACTCCATGGTATCCAGTATGATACACTATACACTCCATGGTATCCAGTATGATACACCATAAACTCGCCAATATACAGTATAATACACCCAACACTCTATAGTATTTAGTATAATACACCTAACTCTACACATTATCCAGTATGATACACCATACACTCGCCAGTATACAGTATAATACACCCAACACTAAACAGTATCCAGCATAATACACAATAAACTCGACAGTATCCAGTAGAATACAGCCAACACTACACAGTATCCAGTATGATACACCATACACTCGACAGTATCCGGTATGATATACCATACACTACACAGTATCCAGTATAAAACACAATACACTCGACAGTATCCAGTATGATATACCATACACTACATGGTATCCAGTATGATACACCATACACTCCATGGTATCCAGTATGATACACCATACACTCGACAGTATCCAGTATGATATACCATACTCTCCATGGTATCCAGTATGATACCCCATACACTCGCCAGTATACAGTATAATACACCCAGCACTAAACAGTATCCAGCATAATACACAATAAACTCGACAGTATCCAGTAGAATACACCCAACACTACACAGTATCCAGTATGATACACCATACACTCGACAGTATCCAGTATGATATACCATACACTACACAGTATCCAGTATAATACACAATACACTCGACAGTATCCAGTATGATACACCATACACTCCATGGTATCCAGTATGATA
>NW_018403940.1:66713-107121 GCF_002113885.1 Mizuhopecten yessoensis
CAGCAACGACACTACATACACATCAGCAACGACACTACATACACATCAGCAACGACACTACATACACACCAGCAACGACACTACATACTTATCAGCAACGACACTACATACACATCAGCAACGACACTATATACACATCAGCAACGACACTCAGACATACTACATACATTCCAATATCCGGTAAGTACGCAGAACACACAGACCTGTCTGCTGTTAAGATGTTCTATATTCTCGCCCTGGCTTAAGTGAAAGCAATATGTGTGATTTTTCTGTGATATGTTTTAAATGTCAAAACTATATATTAAAGCTAAACGAGCAAACAGCCGATGGGCATTTTATTCTATACAGTAAACTATATAAAATGTCCTACTTTCCATAAGCTACGATGTATCAAAGCGCAATCAGTGAACCGGCAGACTTATTAATTTATAATCGATACAATAAACTTTCAAATGCCAATATTACAAACTTTAAAATACCAGAGTCAACGTAAAAAACTTAGCAACATTTTGACAAAGGATAAATGAATTTACATTGTACATGAGCGAAACGTCGTCAATGCGAGTACGTCGTCAGTGTTAATACGTCATCATTGGCAGTACGTCGTCAGTGTTGATACGTCATCATAGGGGGATACATCGTAAGTGTTAATACGTTATCATTGGCAGTACGTGGTAAATGTTGATACGTCATCAATGGGGGTACGTCGTCAAAGTTGATACGTTATCATTGGCAGTACGTCGTAAATGTTGATACGTCATCATTGGGAGTACGTCGTCAGTGTTGATACGTCATTATTGGGAGAACGTCGTCAGTGTTGATAGGTCATCAATGGGGGTACGTCGTCAGTGTTGATATATTATCATTGGGGCTACGTCGTCAGTGTTGATACGTCATCAATGGGGGTACGTCGTCAGTGTTGATATGTCATCATTGGGAGTACGTCTTCAGTGTTGATATGTCATCAATAGGGGTACGTTNGGGGTACGTCTAGAGTTGATATGTTATCATTGGGAGTACGTCGTCAGTGTTGATACGTCATTATTGGGAGAACGTCGTCAGTGTTGGTATGTCATAATTGGGGGTACGTCGTCAGTGTTAATACGTTATCATTGGCAGTACGTCGTAAATGTTGATACGTCATTATTGGGAGAACGTCGTCAGTGTTGATACGAATCAATGGGGTACGTCGTCAGTGTTGATACGTCATCTTTTGGAGCACGTCGTCAGTGTTGATACGTCATCATTTGGAGTACGTCGTCAGTGTTGATACGTCATTATTTGGAGAACGTCGTCAGTGTTGATACGCATCAATGGGGGTACGTCGTCAATGTTGATACGTCATCATTTGGAGTACGTCGTCAGTGTTGATACGTCATCATTTGGAGTACATCGTCAGTGTTGATACGATTCAATGGGGATACGTCGTCAGTGTTGAGACGTCATTATTGGGAGAACGTCGTCAATGTTGATACGTCATCATTTGGAGGTCGTCGTCAGTGTTGATACGTCATTATTGGGAGAACGTCGTCAGTGTTGATACGTCATCATTTGGAGTACATCGTCAGTAATGATACGTCATTATTGGGAGAACGTCGTCAATGTTGATACGTCATCATTTGGAGTACGTTGTCAGTGTTGATACGTCATTATTGGGAGAACGTCGTCAATGTCGATACGTCATCATTTGGAGTACATCGTCAGTAATGATACGTCATTATTGGGAGAACGTCGCCAGTGTTGATATGTAATCATTGGGGCTACGTCTTCAGTGTTGATACGTCATCAATGGGGGTACGTCGCCAATCTTGCTACGTCATCATTTGGAGTACATCGTCAGTAATGATACGTCATTATTGGGAGAACGGCGTCAGTGTTGATACGTCATCATTTGGAGTACGTCGTCAGTAATGATACGTCATTATTGGGAGAACGTCGTCAGTGTTGATATGTAATCATTGGGGCTACGTCGTCAGTGTTGATATGTTATCATTGGGGCTACGTCGTCAGTGTTGATACGTCATCAATGGGGGTACGTCGTCAGTGTTGATATGTCATCATTGGGAGTACGTCTTCAGTGTTGATATGTCATCAATGGGGGTACGTCTAGAGTTGATATGTTATCATTGGGAGTACGTCGTCAGTGTTGATACGTCATTATTGGGAGAACGTCGTCAGTGTTGATATGTCATCATTGGGGGTACGTTTACACATGTTTATATATGGCCATTGTGGGTAAGTCGTCATTGTTTATACGTGGCCATTGTGGGTAAGTCGTCATTGTTTATATATGGCCATTGTGGGTAAGTCGGCATTGTTTATATATGGCCATTGTGGGAAAGTCGTCATTGTTTATACGTGGCCATTGAGGGCAAGTCGACACTGTTTATACGTGGCCATTGTGGGTAAATCATCATTGTTTATACGTGGCCATTGTTTGTAAGTCGTCATTTTTTATATATGGCCATTGTGGGTAAGTCATCATTGTTTATATATTGCCATTGTGGGTAAGTCGTCATTGTTTATATATGGCCATTGTGGGAAAGTCGTCATTGTTTATACGTGGCCATTGTTGGTAAGTCGTCATTGTTTATATATGGCCATTGTGGGTAAGTCATCATTGTTTATACGTGGCCATTGTGGGTAAGTCATCATTGTTTATATATTGCCATTGTGGGTAAGTCATCGTTGTTTATACGTGGCCATTGTGGGTAAGTCGTCATTGTTTAAACGTGGCCATTGTGGGTAAGTCGGCATTGTTTATATATGGCCATTGTGGGTAAGTCATCATTGTTTAAACGTGGCCATTGTGGGTAAGTCGTCATTGTTTATACGTGGCCATTGTGGGTAAGTCATCGTTGTTTATACGTGGCCATTGTGGGTAAGTCGTCATTGTTTATATATAGCCATTGTGGGTAAGTCATCATTGTTTAAACATGGCCATTGTGGGTAAGTCATCATTTTTTTTATACGTGGCCATAGTGGGTAAGTCGTCATTGTTTATACGTGGCCATTGTTGGTAAGTCGTCATTGTTTATACGTGGCCATTGTGGGTAAGTCATCATTGTTCATACGTGGCCATTGTGGGTAAGTCGTCATTGTTTATATCTAGCCATTGTGGGTAAGTCATCATTGTTTAAACATGGCCATTGTGGGTAAGTCATTATTTTTTTTATACGTGGCCATAGTGGGTAAGTCGTCTTTGTTTATACGTGGCCATTGTGGGAAAGTCGTCATTGTTTATACGTGGCCATTGTGGGAAAGTCATCGTTGTTTATACGTGGCCATTGTGGGTAAGTAGTCATTGTTTATACGTGGACATTGTGGTTAAGTCATCATTGTTTATACGTGGCCATTGTGGGTAAGTCGTCATTGTTTATACGTGGACATTGTGGTTAAGTCGTCATTGTTTATACGTGGCCATTGTGGGTAAGTCATCGTTGTTTATATATGGCCATTGTGGGTAAGTCGTCATTGTATATACGAGGCCATTGTGGGTAAGTCGTCATTGTATATACGAGGCCATTGTGGGTAAGTCGTCATTGTATATACGTGGCCATTGTGGGTAAGTCATCATTTTTTGTATACGTGGCTATTGTGGGTAAGTCGTCATTGTTTATATATTGCCATTGTGGGTAAGTCGTCGTTGTGTATACGTGACCATTGTGGGTAAGTCGTCATTGTTTATACGTGGCCATTGTGGGTAAGTCGTCATTGTTTATATATGGCCATTGTGGGTAAGTCATCATTGTTTATACGTGGCCATTGTGGGTAAGTCGTCATTGTTTATACGAGGCCATTGTGGGTAAGTCATCATTGTTTATACGTGGCCATTGTGGGTAAGTCGTCGTTGTTTATACGTGGCCATTGTGGGTAAGTCGTCATTGTTTATACGTGGCCATTGTGGGTAAGTCATCATTGTTTATACGAGGCCATTGTGGGTAAGTCGTCATTGTATACAGCTCAAACTTAATAGTGGTATTATAGAGGTGTAATTGCCCTAGTGGTATAAACCACATACCTAGTGGTATAAACCACATATTACCAGCGTATCTGCCTTGGACGTTTGATTTTGACCTACTATTTACAACATCATATACTTGACCTTGACCTAAAAATTCAAACCAGCATGCAAACCTGACCTTGACCTCAGTTGTTACATGTACATCATCAATCACTTGTCCTTGGCATCGTTTAAGGTTAATGTGGATATATTAAAGAATTATGAACTATTATTGGAATGTTTAACAACGTCTGCTAATGAATGAGTTTCTCTCGTAATTTACAGCGTTCACAAGATTCTTCCTCGCAGTCCTAATACCTTCCTACCTTGGCTAATGCTATATGAATTTTAAAACTGTATAAAAAATATATCTTGTGGAGTTTTCTACTGAACTTCAGATCCTAGAGAGAGTTTGACGCTTACCTTTGTAATATCTTCAATTTTGTGTACGTTTCGTATTTTTCATTTCAGGGTGACCTTTTGATCAAAACTTTGTACTGCTGTGTTTGATACTGTCCTTAAAAAGTGGACTTTTCTATAATTTTGACTTAATTACTAAAATAGTTATTTAAAATTTTAAAAGCAAACCAATCCAATTCTTCTTGAGAAATTGATATAAACAAGAAATGTTTAAAGGCGTACACAGGCGGCCCACGGAAGAAAGGCCAATTGAACACACACCGGTTCCTTGACCAGCGTATTCAGGCACAGAAACTAGTCTAGTTAGAATGTTTTAGGTTACTTAAGGCCTCAATAAATACTAATCATGCCATTATATACAGAGATGTCAATATATTACACTCTTATCACGCGCACCAGTCGTATTTACAACTTCGTATTTACTGTGGCTTATGCATACGTCACCAAAGTTTACAACCTCGTCTTCAGTGTGTCGACTGCACACGTCACCAAAGTTTACAACATTGTCTTCAGTCGTCTGCACACATCACCAAAGTTTACAACCTCGTCTCCAATTTGTCGTTTTCATCATCATACTGCAGTTTGTACGACACTAGCACCAACACATAACCCGTTCAAATTGAGAGGCCGGTTATAAACAATCTATTGAAATCAGTAAAGATATTATATATGACGATAAACCAAATCCATTTTTAAAGAAACTCACACGAGTCTTAATATAAACCATTATTAAAAATGGCAATGCTGCAATGACAACATTGAACAACCAGAGTGGATGCGTTTTAGCGATAAATTGTCTGGAGTGGTCATGCCGGAAGTAGCCTGTACCGGAATTCAAAGTAGACCGTACGGAATGGCGTGTAAACCTGGAATGAAATATTCGGTAATTTCCGTTCACTATGTGTTCCTGAATCACACGACTGACACCATCTGTATACTGACCGCATCGTCCGACTTCGCTTTACGTGTCTGTTCGGGCGAGGACCTTTTTGTGTAGACGGACGAGTGGACGCCCACTTGTGGTGACGGCCGTTCTATGGAATTCTGTATGACGGGTGAGTGTTTTTGCGAGGAAGTGTGAACGCGAGTGTCAGTGGTTGTAACATCTTTCACTACAGGCACAGACTTTTTGACGATAGGCGAGTTAAACATACTGCTGGCGGCGGTAGACGTTGTCCCATTCGCTGACACAGTGACGTTTTTCACAATTGGTGAATGCATGGTCGAGTCTGACCAAATCGTCTTTGGGTAGGGTTGAGTGAAAATTAAGTCTGGTTCGTCATCAAACTCAAACGGGTCGTCCGACTCCTGCCCGCCGTCCTCCTTGTTTACGGTCCCGTAGCCCTCTGCTTGCTTTGCTGGGTCTTTCCACAACAGTCGACAACCGCTTCCGCAGCTTTGTAACATTTTCCCCAAACCAAACATCTTCACATCAGCAACAGTCACCCTGCAGAGATACAAATCAAACTAGCATCAGACTCACGAGATATTTCCGGTGTGGCTACACGAATTTGTGGAAACATGAGCCCCCTCGTATCTAAACTTCTTTTTACAAACTTTATCTTTTTTTATTCTGATACGGATAGTAGGTGCCCGAATGTTTATTTAAACGCTGTGTCACCTTTCAAATTGGCACACCTTATTCTGATTATTCCGGATGATTTAGAATTAAATGGGCTCTGTGCTTCACATGGTGTGCTTCACATGGTGTGCTCACGTACATGCGTGCCTAAATCTCAATGATGTATCCTGTGCGCATACGGTGACTGTTGCTGTGGTAACAGACATGCATCCAGTAAACGGTGTATTTGATATAAAATTCCATGCAACAATTTTAATGTCACATACATGTAAAGATAAACATGCAATTATCTACGATAAAAAGTACAAAACGACCATACCTTCCTCAAGCACTATGATCCTATATTAATCCTATATTGGGTTTGTATGATAGTCAATCATACCTTCCTCAAGCACTCTGATCCTATATTAATCCTATATTGGGTTTGTAGGATAGTCAATCATACCTTCCTCAAGCACTCTGATCCTATATTAATCCTATATTGGGTTTGTATGATAGTCAATCATACCTTCCTCAAGCACTCTGATCCTATATTAATCCTATATTGGGTTTGTAGGATAGTCAATCATACCTTCCTCAAGCACTCTGATCCTATATTAATCCTATATTGGGTTTGTATGATAGTCAATCATATCTCCCTGAAGCACTCTGATCCTATATTAATCCTATATTGGGTTTGTATGATAGTCAATCATATCTCCCTGAAGCACTCTGATCCTATATTAATCCTATATTGGGTTTGTATGATAGTCAATCATATCTCCCTGAAGCACTCTGATCCTATATTAATCCTATATTGGGTTTGTATGATAGTCAACCATACCTCCCTGAAGCACTCTGATCCTATATTAATCCTACATTGAGTTTGTATGATAGTCAATCATATCTCCCTGAAGCACTCTGATCCTATATTAATCCTATATTGGGTTTGTATGATAGCCAACCATACCTCCCTGAAGTACTCTGATCCTATATTAATCCTTTATTGGGTTTGTATGATAGTCAACCATACCTCCCTGAAGCACTCTGACCCTATATTAATCCTATATTGGGTTTGTATGATAGTAAACCATACCTTCCTCAAGCACTCTGATCCTATATTAATCCTATATTGGGTTTGTATGATAGCCAACCATACCTCCCTCAAGCACTCTGATCCTATATTAATCCTATATTGGGTTGGTATTATAATCAATTATACCTCCCTGAATCTTTCAATCATATACTAGTTTGACATAACACGTCATGACGTAAGACACGTGCTACACACCGCACTTCCTAATTATGCCAGCGGCTCTGAATTTAGTATCCACTAAAAAAAAATTAATTATGTATATATAATATCCCCAACAGCCTGTCAGATCGTTAAACTTATGATGTAAATACATTGACAATACACTGCGATAGTACAGTTATCGAATACATCCATGCTGTAATTATTACCCTATAGCGCATACACAAGCTGTAATCCAGCTAATGTAAACACATGATGTACATCCAACACACTCATACACCATAACGTACACAAATGTAATTACATATAGTACACACACGTAAGTACATACCGTACACACTGGTAATTACATACCGTAAACACACGTAAGAACATACCATACACACTGGTAATTACATACCGTACACACACGTAGGTACATACCATACACACTGGTAATTACATACCGTACATACACATAAGTACATACCATACACACTGGTAATTACATACCGTACACACACGTAAGTACATACCATACACACTGGTAATTACATAACGTACACACACGTAGGTACATACCATACACAATGGTAATTACATACCGTACATACACATAAGTACATACCATACACACTGGTAATAACATGTACATACCGTACACACAAGCAGTAATGCTTTCCAATGTACACACATTAATTACAACAAATTACATGTACTTACACCTAATGTGCACAAGTGTAATTACACACACAAGTGTATAATCCAACGTACACACACCTACTGCAGGACAATTACATGTGATTGATGTTCATATAATCATAGTACATATCGTAAAGTCATCACCAGAGACAGGAGGTTTCATTCTATTTAGAAATATCATCACCACTTACAGACGTAATACAATTGTAAGCTTATTATATGAAAGAGGACGTGTTGTGTGTTATGTCTATTTTTAAGTACAATTGTCGTACAGGCAACGTTTGACCATCCTCAGAGTTATCGAGATATAACCCGATTCATAGTACATGGTCAATGAACTTTGCTTGAGTGCAACTGTGAATATACCGAGCAAATACATCCCATAGTTACATTTATAACCGCTCTAGTGAATAGCAGCCCATGACTCTCGTCAGAAACGGTACCCATGGGAACGAAATAGTTTAGCAGAACTACCAGCGGAAGTGGAGCAGTACTTGGGAACACACATGAACCGTAATAGGTTATTACTATAGGGCTGGGAACTTAGGGTCCAACATCCTCCTCCTTACACAAGCTACAATCTCCATCATATGCCTCTCAAATGTTTACTAGACGTGTTCACACAACAGCAATGTAATAGCAAAAGAAAGGTTGAACGTAAAACGAAAAACCAACATGAGTGAAGTATTTTGAAGTTTCTAAATATCTAAATTGCGAACGGCTGGTACACCTTAAATTTACACTTCCAGTATTAAACTAAGAAAATGTCGGTTTAGAGACAATGGATTTACCAGACGAAGGCGAACAAAGACCGATTGAAATGCATTGACCAGTCTCGCGGAAGGGTGTGATCTGCCAGCTGATCTAGACAGCACATCCTAACTACCGAAGCGTCTACAGGGCATAATACTCTAGATCTCTTTGGTTGGAATAAGTTGGCAGATAATTCTGTCTCGATAGATTTTTGTTTGTTTGTTATGGGTTTTTTCTAAGTCCTTAAATACGTTTCGGTACCTTACACTACCCTACACGTCGATCAACTATCATGACAACTCGTTATTAGCAGACGGTCAGCTAATGATCGCCCTTTGGGGATATGTTGACACCGTTTGAATAAACAGATTCTCTCCAACAACTTGATGAACATCCATTGGAAATGAAAATACAACATCGATAAAAATGTATCCGACCCAATAACATAGGAGCGTCTTACTATAGTCCTTCTCCAGACTAAATACATAATGTTTGGATCTGAGCCAAAAAGCGTCGCCCTGAAGTCGTACCCAAGGTCAGACAAATATGTCTGGATCCCAGCTCATGACTAACAGTTGGACCGACCTACTACAGTCGTACTCCAGGTCAGACAAACATGACTGGATCCCAGCTCATGACTAACAGTTGGACCGACCTACTACAGTCGTACCCAAGGTCAGACAAACATGTCTGGATCCCAGCTCATGACTAACAGTTGGACCGATCTACTACAGTCGTACTCCAGGTCAAACAAGCGTGTTTGGATCCCAGCTCATGACTAACAGTTGGACCGACCTACTACAGTCGTACTCAAGGTCAAACAAGCGTGTTTGGATTCCAGCTCATGACTAACAGTTGGACCGACCTACTACAGTCGTACTCAAGGTCAAACAAGCGTGTTTGGATCCCAGCTCATAACTTACAGTTCAACCGACCTACTACTGTCGTACTCCAGGTCAGAAAAGCGTGTTTGGATCCCAGCTCATGACTAACAGATGGACCGACCTACTACAGTCGTACTCCAGGCCAGACAAACATGACTGGATCCCAGCTCATGACTAACAGTTGGACCGACCTACTACAGTCGTACTCAAGGTCAAACAAGCGTGTTTGGATTCCAGCTCATGACTAACAGTTGGACCGACCTACTACAGTCGTACCCAAGGTCAGACAACCATGTCTGGATCCCAGCTCATGACTAACAGTTGGACCGACCTTCAAAAGTCGTACTCCAGGTAAAACAAGCGTGTTTGGATCCCAGCTCATAACTTACAGTTCAACCGACCTACTACTGTCGTACTCCAGGTCAGAAAAGCGTGTTTGGATCCCAGCTCATGACTAACAGATGGACCGACCTACTACAGTCGTACTCCAGGTCAAACAAGCGGGTTTGGATCCCAGCTCATAACTTACTGTTCAACCGACCTACTACAGTCGTACTCCAGGCCAAACAAGCGTGTTTGGATCCCAGCTCATAACTTACAGTTCAACCGATCTACTACAGTCGTACTCCAGGCCTAACAAGTGTGATTGGATCCCAGCTCATGACTAACAGATGGACCGACCTACTACAGTCGTACTCCAGGTTAAACATGCGTGTTTGGATCCCAGCTCATGACTAACAGTTCAACCGACCTACTACAGTCGTACTCCAGGTCAAACAAGCGTGTTTGGATCCCAGCCAATGACTAACAGTTCAACCGACCTACTTCAGTCGTACTCCAGGTCAAACAAGCGTGATTGGATCCCAGCTCATGACTAACAGTTGGACCAACCTACTACAGTCGTACTCCAGGTCAAACAAGCGTGTTTGGATCCCAGCTCATGACTAACAGATGGACCGACCTACTACAGTCGTACTCAAGGCCAAACAAGCGTGTTTGGATCCCAGCTCATGACTTAACAGTTCAACCGACCTACTATAGTCGTACTCCAGGCCTAACAAGCGTGTTTGGATCCCAGCTCATGACTTACAGTTCAACCGACCTACTACAGTCGTACTCAAGGTCAAATAAGCGTGTTTGGATCCGAGCTCATAACTTACAGTTCAACCGACCTACTACATTCGTACTCCAGGTCAAACAAGCGTGTTTGGATCCGAGCTCATAACTTACAGTTGGACCGACCTACTACAGTCGTACTCAAGGTCAAACAAGCGTGTTTGGATCCCAGCTCATGACTTACAATATACAGTTGGACCGACCTACTACAATCGTACTCCAGGTCAAACAAGCGTGTTTGGATTCCAGCTCATGACTAACAGTTGGACCGACCTACTACAGTCGTACTCCAGGTCAAACAAGCGTGTTTGGATCCCAGGTTATGACTTACATAAGGACCGATCTACTACAATCGTACTCCAGGTCAAACAATGGACATGTTGTATAAACTAAGGACATGTTTTATAAACTGTGGACATGTTGTATAAACTGTGGACATGTTTTATAAACTATGGACATGTGTTATAAACTATGGACATGTTTTACAAACTGTGGACAGGTCGTATATCGATGGACATGTTTTATAAACTATGGACATGTGTTATAAACTATGGACATGTCGTATATCCATGGACATGTTTTATAAACTATGGACATGTGTTATAAACTATGGACATGTTGTATAAACTGTGGACATGTTGTATAAACTATGGACATGTGTTATAAACTATGGACATGTTTTATAAACTATGGACATGTTGTATAAACTGTGGACATGTTTTATAAACTATGGACATGTGTTATAAACTATGGACATGTTTTATAAACTATGGACATGTTTTATAAACTGTGGACATGTTGTATAAACTATGGACATGTGTTATAAACTATGGACATGTTTTATAAACTATGGACATGTTGTATAAACTATGGACATGTTATATAAACTGTGGACATGTTGTATAAACTATGGACATGTTGTATAAACTGTGGTCATGTTTTATAAACTATGGACATGTCGTATAAACTATGGACATGTTATATAAACTGTGTGTACCTCACGCTTCAGCAAGATGAATACATGAAATACATATATTTTTGTATTCATATTAGTAGGCAAGCATTTCCTACGTCTTTCCTGTTGATTAGTGCAACTTACTACCATTCATAATATTGTTTGTATTGTATGAATTAATCTTGTGAGATGTATTACTACAACTGAAATCATTGTATGGTTGCGCTGTTTCTTCAAGTTAATTATTATATTGTATGTTGTGTATTTCACACCACTGTATGACTATGTTGTATGACTTCGTGCAACGGGTTCTACTCAATGTATGATTGTATTGTAAGACTTACGTAACTAGTAATACTGTCTATAATAATGCTGTATAATTTATAGTGTGATGCTTGTAATACTGTTTATTACAATGTTGTATGATTGCTTAGTACGAGAAGTGGATTACTGTCTATACTATTATATGATAATGTAGTTTGAGGAGTGTAAATATGTCTATTATATCAATGTGTGATGTAATATATGATTAGTGTTATACTGTTTAACATCATAATTATCACCGTATAATGACTGTAATAGTACCTATTATATCATTGTGTTGTGTTTATAGTACTTTATGGTATGATGCGTGTACTATTATTATTCTCTTATGTGTGTGTCTGTCCATGTGCATGTGTGAGTCACTATGTCAGGGTGTGACCATGATTGTGAATGCATTTTCTTCTCTTTTCAATAGTGTTTTGTTCGTTATTTCTGTAACTCTTCATTTCTGGAGGAAATAAAGGAAATAATAATAAACTGTGGACATGTTGTATAAACTATGGACATGTTTTATAAACTATGGACATGTGGTATAAACTATGGACATGTTTTACAAACTGCGGACAGGTCGTATATCGATGGACATGTTTTATAAACTATGAACATGTTGTATAAACTATGAACATGTTGTATAAACTATGAACATGTTGTATAAACTATGAACATGTTGTATAAACTATGAACATGTTGTATAAACTATGAACATGTGTTATAAACTATATGGCCATGTTATATAAACTATGGCCATGTTTTATAAACTATGGCCATGTTTTATAAACTATGGCCATGTGTTATAAACTAAGGGCATGTTTTATAAACTATGGCCATGTGTTATAAACTAAGGGCATGTTTTATAAACTATGGACGTGTTTTATAAACTATGGACATTTCGTATAAACTAAGGACATGTTTCATAAACTATGGACATGTTTTGTAAACTATGGACATGTTGTGTAAACTGTGGACATGTTATATAACATGTCCACAGTTTACACAACATGTCCATAGTTTATGACACATGTCCATAGTTTATTCAACATGTCCACAGTTTATTAGTATTTCCTTTATTTCCTCCAGAAATGAAGAGTTACAGAAATAACGAACAAAACTCTATTGAAAAGAGAAGAAAATGCATTGACAATCATGGTCACACCCTGACATAGTGACTCACACATGCACATGGACAGACACACACATAAGAGAATAATAATAGTACACCAGACGTACTGTAGCATAGGAATGCCTTTATAATTAACGAATATTCTTTTAATAAGTGCATAGTCTGTCTTAAGCTTGAACACCAATCATTTTTACGACATACCAATAAGTTGTACAACATACATGTACCGGGAGGGGCAGTAGAACCCTGTCTATGACACAGTGATGGGCAATACAACCCCGTATAATAGACAGGGTTGTATTGCCCATCCCCGTATCATAGACAGGGTTGTATTGCCCATCCCTGTGTCATAGGCAGGGTTGTATTGCCCATCCCCGTGTCATAGACAGGGTTGTATTGCCCCTCCCCGTGTCATAAACAGGGTTGTATTGCCCCTCCCCGTGTCATAAACAGGGTTGTATTGCCCCTCCCCGTGTCATAGACAGTGTTCTATTGTCCCTACCAGTGTTTAAAACAAGGATGCATTGTCCCTCCCCGTGTTTAAAACATGGATGCATTTCCCCTCCCCGTGTTTAAAACAGGCTTGTATTGCCCCATCCCGTGTTTAAAACATGGATGATGTGTTATAAACTAAGGACATGTGTTATAAACTTTGGACATGTTGAAAAAACTATGGACATGTGTTATAAACTAAGGACATGTTATATAAACTATGGACATGTTGTATAAATTATGGACATGTGTTATAAACTAAGGACATGTGTTATAAACTTTGGACATGTTGAAAAAACTATGGACATGTGTTATAAACTAAGGACATGTTATATAAACTATGGACATGTTGTATAAACTAAGGACATGTTTTTTAAATTATGGACACGTTGTATAAACTATGGACATGTTGTATAAACTTTGGACATGTGTTATAAACTATGGACATGTCGTATAAACTATGGACATGTGTTATAAACTAAGGACATGTGTTATAAACTGTGGACATGTTGTATAAACTATGGACATGTTGTATAAACTTTGGACATGTTGTATAAACTATGGACATGTTGTATAAACTTTGGACATGTTGTATAAACTATGAACATGTGTTATAAACTATATGGCCATGTTATATAAACTATGGCCATGTTTTATAAACTATGTTTTATAAACTATTGACATGTTGTATAAACTGTGGACATGTTGAATAAACTGTGGACATGTTGAATAAACTGTGGACATGTTATATAAACTATGGTCTCGTTTTATTAATTACAGACATGCATTTATCATGGACATGCTGTTTATTGTTTAAATTACGGGCACATATAAACTTTTGAAACATATAAACTATGGAAACGCTGTGTAAACAATAGATATGTTAAACTATACAAACTATGGAAACGTTGTGTAAACAATAGATATGTTAAACTATACAAACTATGGATGAAACGACGGAAACGATGTGGTTGGACAATTTGTTATAACGATGGACATGAACAACGGATTGGTATGTTGTACAAATGACTGGTATGTTGTACAAATGACTGGTATGTTGTACAAATGACTGTCATGTTGTACAAATGACTGGTATGTTGTACAAATGACTGGTATGTTGTACAAATGACTGGTATGTTGTAAAACGGATTGGTATGTTGTACAATGGATTGGTACATGTATGTTGTACAACTGATTGGTATGTCGTAAAAATGATTGGTGTACAAGCTTAAGACAGACTATGCACTTATTAAGAGAATATTCGTTAATTATAAAGGCATTCCTATGCTACAGTACGTCTGTCCTGCCAGTGTACCGGTTATACCCGAGTACAGTCGTAGAGTGAAAAGTTGCCATTAACATCGGTATCCTAGACTTTCTTAAGTCCTTTTAATTTGTGTACATAGAAGTCGGGTAGTAAAAATAGGGTCAGTTAGTGAATGGGTATCCCTGTGTTAGAGTCATGGCTTCCAATATCCCTCTCCGTGTATGAGACATGCTACTATTGCCCCTCCCCGTGTCAGAGATAGTGCTCTATTGCCCCTCCCCGTGTTTAAAGCAAGCTTGTATTGCCCCTCCCCGTATTTGAGACAAGGTTTTATTGCCCCTCCCCGCGTCAGATACAGTGTTCTATTGTCCCTTCCCGTGTTTAAAACAAGGATGCATTGCCTCTCCCCGTGTTTAAAACAGGATTGTATTGCCCCATTCCGTGTTTGAAACAGGGTTTTATTGCCCCTGCCCGTGTCAGAGACAGGGTTGTATAGCCCCTTTCCGTGTTTGAGACAGGGTTGTATTGCCACTCCTCGTGTCATAGACAGGGTTGTATTGCCCCTCCCCGTGTCATAGACAGTGTTCTATTGTCCCTACCAGTGTTTAAAACAAGGATGCATTGCCCCTCCCCGTGTTTAAAACATGGATGCATTGCCCCTCCCCGTGTTTAAAACAGGATTGTATTGCCCCATCCCGTGTTTGAAACAGGGTTTTATTGCCCCACCCCGTTTCAGAGACAGCGTTGTATTTCCCCTTCCCGTGTTTGAGTTAGGGTTGTATTGCCCCACCCCGTGTCAGAGACAGGGTTGTATTGCCCCTTCCCGTGTTTGAGACAGGGTTGTATTGCCCCACCCCTTGTTTAAAACAGGGTTGTATTGTCCCAACCCGTGTCAGAGACAGGGTTGTAATGCCCATCCCTGTGTCATAGACAGGGTTGTAATGCCCATCCCTGTGTCATAGACAGGGTTGTATTGCCCATCCCTGTGTCATAGGCAGGGTTGTATTGCCCATCACTGTGTCATAGACAGGGTTGTAATGCCCATCACTGTGTAATAGACAGGGTTGTATTTCCCATCCCTGAGTCATAGACAGGGTTGTATTGCCCATCCCCGTATCATAGACAGGGTTGTATTGCCCATCCCTGTGTCATAGACAGGGTTGTATTGCCCATCCCCGTGTCATAGACAGGGTTGTATTGCCCATCAATGTGTCATAGACAGGGTTGTATTTCCCATCCCTGTGTCATAGACAGGGTTGTATTGCCCATCCCTGTGTCATAGACAGGGTTGTATTTCCCATCCCTGTGTCATAGACACGGTTGTATTGCCCATCCTCGTATCATAGACAGGGTTGGATTGCCCATCCCTGTGTCATAGACAGGGGTGTATTGCCCATCACTGTGTCATAGACCGGGTTGTAATGCCCATCACTGTGTCATAGACAGGTTTGTTTTGCCCCTCCCCATGTCATAGACAGGGTTGTATTGCCCCTTCCCGTGTCATAGTCAGGGTTGTATTGCCCATCCCCGTGTCATAGCCAGGGTTGTATTGCCCATCACTGTGTTATAGACAGGGTTGTAATGCCCATCACTGTGTAATAGACAGGTTTGTATTTCCCATCCCTGAGTCATAGACATGGTTGTATTGCCCATCACTGTGTCATAGACAGGGCTGTAATGCCCATCACTGTGTCATAGACAGGGTTGGTATGCCCCTCCCCGTATCATAGACAGGGCTGTATTGCCCATCCCCGTGTCATAGACAGGGATGTATTGCCCATCACTGTGTCATAGACCGGGTTGTAATGCCCATCACTGTGTCATAGACAGGGTTGTATTGCCCATCACTGTGTCAAAGCCAGGGTTGTATTGCCCATCACTGTGTCATAGACAGGGTTGTAATGCCCATCACTGTGTCATAGACAGGTTTGTTTTGCCCCTCCCCATGTCATAGACAGGGTTGTATTGCCCCTCCCCGTGTCAAAAACAGGGTTGTATTGCCCCTCCCTGTGTCATAAACAGGGTTTTATTGTCCATCCCCGTGTTTGAGACGGGAGTTTGTTGTTTGTCCAGTGTAAGAGACAGGGCTGTATTGCCCATCCCTGTGTCATAGACAGGGTTGTATTGCCCATCACTGTGTCATAGACAGGGTTGTAATGCCCATCCCCGTATCATAGACAGGGTTGTATTGCCCCTCCCCGTGTCAAAGACAGGGTTGTAATGCCCATCACTGTGTCATAGACAGGGTTGTATTGCCCCTCCCCGTGTCATAGACAGGGTTGTATTGCCCATCACTGTGTCATAGACAGGGTGGTAATGCCCATCCCCGTATCATAGACAGGGTTGTATTGCCCATCACTGTGGCATAGACAGGGTTGTAATGCCCCTCCCCGTACCATAGACAGGGTTGTATTGCCCATCACTGTGTCATAGACAGGGGTGTATTGCCCAGCACTGTGTCATAGACAGGGGTGTATTGCCCATCACTGTGTCATAGACAGGGTTGGATTGCCCATCACTGTGTCATAGACAGGGTTGTATTGCCCATCACCGTGTCATAGACAGGTTTGTTTTGCCCCTCCCAATGTCATAGACAGGGTTGTATTGCCCCTCCCCCGTGTCATAAACAGGGTTGTATTGCCCCTCCCCGTGTCATAAACAGGGTTGTTTTGCCCATCCCTGTGTTTGAGACGGGAGTTTGTTTGTCCAGTGTCATAGACAGGGTTGTATTGCCCATCCCTGTGTTTGAGACGGGAGTTTGTTGTTTGTCCAGTGTAAGCGACAGGGCTCTCCGTGTTTTAGATGGCAGTCTGTTACCCCTCCCATTTTTAGATAGCGATACGGATTGTGTCCCCTACATCATCCCACGTATCCTATACGGGTAATCACAGGTAACTGTATATTTATGGTGGGGGTGGTGGTGGTGGAGTGGCAGTATTTAAAAGGCAGTTAAAAGTACCGTCGGTTCTGGTAGAGTCGTTCTTAGTGAGCCATACAAATATGCGATAGCGATGCTTTATGTATGTATGTACCAGGCTCTGCTCTCTGTGTCGGGGGCTTGCTACAGATTCAATTTAGGTCTACCGTTTTTTGTATCGCGTTTCAACTGCAGAACAAAATTAAACAGGATTACCTGCGATGCTTTAATGGTGTACGCGTTTGTGTAACTACAGGAGCAATATCGATGCTTGCACTGAATTCCTACAGCTATGCACGGTAACGACAAACTGTTCCAACTAATAACATCTGGTGCATGTAAAAAAAAAATCTGTATCGGGAGTGTATACCACAGCCTGGGTAGGTATGACCCACTACCAACAGACGTTTTACAGTCGATGTACAACATATGTAGAGGTCGTATCTAGCTGAACAGTCTAAAGGCCTCTTTATCATCCCAGCCAGGTGTCTGCTATCAAATATTATAGCTTTAATTAAATATAATTAAACCAGCAAAACAAGGGAAATTAGCTGGTGTCAGCGAGCTACACAATGGAACATTCCATTTCATCTTCCACCACCCACAAACCGGGTCCTATTGTAAATCGCCAGCTCCGGCGCTGAAACCCGATCCCCTCCCGTTCCCACCCCCTTCACAACCTTCCCCACTGTACCTCATACAGGCCACAATGCTATTGCGTTTTGTACCTGACATTACATCATGCAGACAGTTCCGAAACTGTGTAGACTTCAACATCCATGACAGTTATGAATGTCGTCACGTACTTGATAACTTGTATACCTCGCCAACCGAGACGGCTTATAGTGTTACAACAACTCACAATCACGGGGATTCTAAATAATGGCGACAGTTGTTACAGTCACGTGTGTGTGGATGACCACCTGTACACTTAACGATATATATTGTAAACACTTTCACACACGTCCAATACCTGGAACAGTCGTACAGACTTATCACATATGTATACAGTGTACGCACCAGTCCACCATGCAGGTGAGTGACGATACATACAGCTGAGCAGGTATAATATAAATATACAGCCAGGTAGACCAGGTCAATCTATGAAGCCAGTGTGAGTGGAACTTTATAAGTTACATTACTTACCTTGTGTTCCCTGCTGGTCAATAAAAGTCGGTTCCTCGATATCTGTCGCTGTTGATGTTCCTCAATCTGATCAGAAATAAAGCGGGGATTTTACATTGTTCGTGATCTGTGCTGTAGAGGTTAGGATCGGCTAAATACAAAGGTCTGTTTACAAATAGGTTCCGTATGATTCACTCAGCTATCTATAGCCAACTGCCCCTTCTGATTGGTCAATTTAAACGGAAGAGGCGGAGTAATGCATTCTATGTTGTAAGTAAGATCAGATGTGTTTTGCGTGGAGGAGAAGCTTTTGAATTGAGCGAACAATAGACGTCATTAATACCTTCTCGTTAACGTACAGACGTGTACCTAACTAACTACTAAACAGGTTTATATACGAGTGTGCTTTATATAATGGGTATATGTGTATGTGTGTGTTATATTATGATAAAATGTAATTGGAAATTCCAGCGGAAGGAAGAACTATTCATGTACAGAGTGTCACCTGTTACGTCATATACACACGATTAACTAAGTAAACAACAACACACGTGTCCTCATGGCAATCGTAGTTATCACGTCATATACAGTTCATGTAATACATATGTATGTGTAATAGTTGACAAAACAATGGCTTAGATATACATGTATGTACGTATGGTTCTTTATTACTCAATTTCCTTTGTTCTTTAGTATTTTGAAACTCGTGCTACTCGGTAGCGGATAGTGAGTTTTCAGGGTTTTCAGAGAGTAAGTTCCCTGACAATGCCTGTCAATTTCCATTAAATCCAAAAATTCCCCACGTTATTTTCATATTAGCATCGCAACAATAAATAAATAAAAAGAAAATCATACAAAAATGAATAAATAAAATCAAAAAGGAAATAAATCACTCAAACTCTAGACTCGCTAGTACTCGGAACTTCTCTAACAAGGAACTCCAATATTGATTAGGTAAAAACAAAATTCACAAATTCATCTTATTCATTCTGAGAAGTTCCAAATAAATTCCCCCGATTGATCAGATGTGAATTAAAAATTCAACTAATATACACTGTACACGTGTAAAACCCTAGTTTAAATTAAATCGAGGCAACCAACACTGAGAAAGTTTTCTCATCAAATCCTAAAAGTTCATACAGTAAGTAAGACGAGATGTATTAAATGATAGTTACAGAGAGTACAAACAGGCTAAAACTGATTTCAGAAGGCGCTTAAGGCAATTAAAGCGTTTGAGAAGTACATGACAGCGCAGTTTACAGAGATAGATAAATCTGGAGAAATTAACCAGAAATTGTTTTGACAACTATTAAAGAGCGAAACACCAAAGAAACACTGTGCTCAAACTGAGTTGAAGTACGACGGAGTCACTTATCGTAATCCAAACGACATGGAAAGGACAAGTATTTGGATGACCCTGTTACAGAGCGTGAAATCAAACATATATGTCGTAAATTAAAACTAAACAAAGCTGGAGGGATTGATAATATTGTGTATGAACACTTCAAGTACTGTAGTGCATTGCTAAATAGTCATTTGTCGAAGTTATACAATGCTGTCATTAAGTCTCAACATATACCTGATGATTTGAAAAAAGGCCTTATCATAACACTGTATAAGGGAAATGGTAAACCGAAAGACGACCCGAATAGTTATAGAGGGGTGACACTTTTACCTGTAATATTCAAAAATTTTGAAATGATTTTTTCAAAGAGATTGGATCCTGTCCTTAGCACGGATAATTTCCAAAACAGGCAACAATAAGCATATCAAAAGGGGTTATGTAGTCTGCTAACGTCTTTTAATCTTCAATAATGTATACGGTACATGTAGGATTTCTCGATAGCAATAAGGCTTTCGACACCGTTTGGCATGCTGGGTTGCTTTTTAAACTGCATGAATTAGGAATAAAATGTAAATCACGGAACATTATGAAAAATATGTATACCAATCTAAAAAGTAGTATTTTAGTGAACGGATTGAGGTCAAGATGGGTAAAAATGGAGCGCGGTATCTTACAGGGAAGTGCTCTTTCAACAAAACGGTATCTTGTTTTTTTAATGAATTGTTGAACAATATTGAAAAATGTGAGAAGGGTACAGTAATAGCAGATCTGCGAGTTAACATTCCCACACAAGCAAATGATATATGTGTAATTAGTACTAAATATTCTGATCTGCAATACATGCTTTCTATATGTAAAGAGTACAATAACAAATGGAGATTTACTTTTTCTTCTGCTAAAAGTAAAATTGTAACTTTTTCCTGTAAAAGAAGAACAGTAAATTTAATTCAATAAAGCGTACCTTACGTGCATGTAACAAGTTACGAAGCGGAACCATGAGCATCATTCGATGTGGAGCCCATCCAAGTGCTTTAAATCCACTAACTATAAGTAGAATTATAAAATGTAAAGTGTATGCTGCAGCCTTATATGGGTGTGAATTATGGTGTTTATCCAGAACAGAAATATTAATGCTTGAAAATACACAACATTTCATCTTGAAAGCAATACAAGGTTTTGAGACTAAAACCCGTAAAGACATGTGTAAAAGTCCACTTGGATGGACCAGTATAGAATCATATATAGACACTAAGAAATTGTTGTTCCTAGGTAGGTTATGTAGATTAGATAAGACGAATTTGTCGTCTCGTGTATTCTTTACAAAATATGTTCTCATTGATATAGAATCTAAATTAAGTTCAAATAGACAAGGGTTCGCAGTTGATATACTAAGAATACTGCAAAAGTATAAAAAAAAAAATAATTGTTTAATGATTTTATAACTAACTGTACTTTTCCGTCTAAATGTATGTGGCGTGTTAAAGTAAAGAATGCCGTATACTCAGTAGAGGAATTAGCGTGACGAGAAAGAATGGCCAATAATGGCGATTATACCAGATTTTCTCTTATCCACGGTCATTTAGTACCACATGTATTAAGGAGACTGGCATTTAAATTCCCAGCCAAAAGAGAAGCTAAACAATATGTCATGAAATTAATTGTAACTATCGGAGAGTGTGAGGGTGAAGGATTATGTCATAAATGTGGCTTTATGTACAGTGATATAGCCACCCATATAGTTCTACAATGTGATTATACAGGAGAGTTAAGAGATAATTTATGGTGTGATATTATAAATATAAAAGACATAATGTTTAGTGTGTACTTACATTCCATGTCTGATTACGATATGTTTCATATCCTCATTGGAGAAAATGTAGAGCATGAGTTGAATTAATCGGAGTTAGAGGAATTTCGCATAAAATCTGCAGAATGTGCAAACTTTACTACAAATGATGTCTTAACCTAAACTTTACAATGTGTCAATTGTAACATTTTTCCCTTTTCTGTATTTCGTATGATGGTCATCTCTCTTAAGTAACTTAAGATAAGTTAAGGAGCGTAGTGACGCAAAGGGGAGTTAACTCCAGCGTAACCCTTACTTACCTTTTGAATTTCCGTTTGTATATTGTCATATAACATGTACGTTACTTTGTCAATCTTCAATGAATGCATATATGTATTGTTCTGTTTGTGAATCTTCGATTCGGAGGAAATAAAGAGAATGATAATCAGCAGTGAATTAAAAAAGTAACGTGTTCTGGTATTCCATTATTCAGCTTATATATACACTGTACACGTGTAAAACCCTAGTTTAAATTAAATCGAGGCAACCAACACTGAGAAAGTATTCTCATCAAATCCTAAATGTTCACACAGTAAGTAAGACATGTAGTTGATAATACAGACATATATTCATGTAAACATGATTGGCTCATTGCTATAAACGCCGCCTATTTGCAAAGGTTAAGGGCTCAGAAACTTGTAGTTAAATAAACTCGTACACATGTGAACCGACCATGCATACATGTACGAGATGTACAGTTTGTGTTATGTACAGTCTGTGTTATGTACAGTCTGTGTGATGTATAGTCTGTGTTATGTACAGTCTGTGTTATGGACAGTCTGTGTTATGTACAGTCTGTGTTATGGACAGTCTGTGTTATGTACAGTCTGTGTTATGTATAGTCTGTGTTATGTACAGTCTGTGTTATGTATAGTCTGTGTTATGTACAGTCTGTGGTATGTATAGTCTGTGTTATGTACAGTCTGTGTTATGTATAGTCTGCGATATGTTCAGTTAGTGATATTTATAATCTGAAAGACGTACAGTCTGTGAGATGTACAGTCTGTGTTATGTACAGTCTGTGGTATGTATAGTCTGTGTTATGTACAGTCTGTGGTATGTATAGTCTGTGTTATGTACAGTCTGTGTTATGTATAGTCTGGGTTATGTACAGTCTGTGTTATGTACAGTCTTTGTTATGTACAGTCTGTGTGATGTATAGTCTGTGTTATGTAGAGTCTGTGTTATGTACAGTCTGTGTTATGGACAGTCTGTGTTATGTACAGTCTGTGTTATGTACAGGCTGTGAGATGTACAGTCTGTGATATGTTCAGTTAGTGATATTTATAATCTGTAAGACGTACAGTCTGTGAGATGTACAGTCTATGTTATGTACAGTTTGTGTTATGTACAGTCTTTGTTATGTACAGTCTGTGTTATGTACAGTCTGTGTTATGTATAGTCTGTGATATGTTCAGTTAGTGATATTTACAGTCTGTAAGACGTACAGTCTGTGAGATGTATAATCTTTGAGATATACAGTCCGAGAGATGTACAGTCTGACTAGAAGCTTTACTGTTCAGATAGATAACCAGGTGAGACTGGGACTTTATTTTCATAAAAAGTGAAAATACTTGTGATCAATGTTAGTCACTTAAAGCTGAAATTAAAGTGAAATTGGTTATGTCATAAACAAGTAGAAGGACAGGGAAAATATCTTCTCTTTACTTTAATAACCATGTATTAAATAAAATATAAAAGATTCTAAAACTAATGTACAATATAAGTCCCAAGTCGAAAATCGTTTACAGAAATGCTCCTTGACCAAATTTCAAAAAAAATGTATCGACGAAAACAGTGATCGTACGAATAATTTGATTTGTGTGTTTTCCACGAAATAATGTCTTAATTCTGTTAACATCATGATACTTTTAATTGAATTATTTTAGACGGGGAAAAGACTGTTTCACCAAATGTCTACATGTAGTTATAAATAAATTGATCGTCATCATTATAATGAAGGTTTCAACCCACACCGCTCGACACCGCGACTGATTGTGTATATCTGCCTTAGGCTATATAAACCCTTACCGCTCTGTAATGCTCAACGGTCATAGCATGTGTTCGGACGAAATAATGAGCCGAGAAATTGTCATCAAAGGAGTCTACCATAATCAATGAGTTCTCTGTCCGTGCCCGAAGGATCGGCCACATGAAAGATGGAGTATTGTTCCGCTGCATCATCGGAATTTATAATTTTTTCCTATCTCTGTTTTATAATAAACGTTTCTTATGGTTTATGTCTAATGACGTTTCCATGGTAACCACCGTCTTCTGATTTATGTCATATGACGTTTCCATGGTGAAAATCGTCTTATTTATGGTTTATGACTTATGATGTTTATTTGATGGCTACCGTCTTTTGGTTTATTTTAATGACGTTCCTATGGTGACAATCGTCTTATGGTTTATGTTTAAAGACGTGTCCATGGTTACATTCGTTCTAGTGTTGCCATAGTGACATTCGTCTGGTGGTTTATATCTAGATATGATTTTCATGGTGGCATCGACTTATGGTCAATGTCTAATGACGTTTCCATGGGGACACTATTCTTATAATATATAATAATAATAATAATAATAATAATAATAGACTTTTTTTATACTCGATAATAATATGTTGAGTCACAGACTCTTCTCACACATGGCCGAGAACATATATACAAGTATGTACAACAATGGTTTATTACATTTTTGATATAGAACTGAAGTTGTTTATGGTAACATCCGTCTGATAGTTTACGTACATGGTTACACTGGTATTGTTTATGCTATGTTTCCATGGTAACACCTTATTTCTGGTTTACGTCTCCTGACGTTTACATGGTGACACTGGTATTGTTTATGCTATGTTTCCATGGTAACACCTTATTTCTGGTTTACGTCTCCTGACGTTCACATGGTTACACTGGTATTGTTTATGCTATGTTTCCAAGGTAACACCTAATATCTGGTTTACGTCTCCTGACGTTTACATGGTTTCACTGGTATTGTTTTTGCTACATGTGTCCATGGCATTACCATGATAACAACCTTCTTATGGGTTAAGTCTTGCGGTGACTCGCGACAAACGGTTTTCATTTCATAACATTTAATGACGTTTCCATGATGATATACGTCTTCTGGTCTTTGTCATATGACGTTTCCATCATGACGTCTGTCTAATTACGTTTAGATGGTTACAACCGTTTTATGATTTATATCTCAAGATCTTTCAATGGTGACGTCCATCTTATGGTCTATGTCTATTGACGATTCAGATGGTGACGTCCATCTTATGGTTTATGTATAATGACGTTTTATATATTAAAAATGGTCTGAGTATATTTTTTTCTTTTCATGGCGTCAATGGTCTATGTATCTTGAAGTTTTAACAGTGAATGTCGTGTATGGTTTATGGGTATTGAGGTTTTCATGGTGACTCCCGTCTATGGTCTATGTTTATTGAAGTTTCCATGGTGACACCCCGTCTATGGTCTATGTATATTGAAGTTTTCATGGTGACTCCCTTCTATGGTCTATGTTTATTGAAGTTTCCCTTGTGACACCCGTCTATGTTTATTGAAGTTTCCCTTGTGACACCCGTCTATGGTCTTTGTATATTGAAGTTCACTCAGTGACACCCGTCTATGGTCTATGTATATTTAAGTTTTCATTGCGACTCCTGTCTATGTATATTGAAGTTTTCATGGTGACTCCTGTCTATGTATATTGAAGTTTCCATGGTGACTCCTGTCTATGTATATTGAAGTTTTCATGGCGACTCCTGTCTATGTATATTGAAGTTTCCATGGTGTCTCCTGTCTATGTATATTGAAGTTTTCATGGTGACTCCTGCCTTTGTATATTGAAGTTTTCATGGTGACTCCTGTCTATGTATATTGAAGTTTTCATGGTGACTCCTGTCAATGGTCTATGTTTACTGAAGATTCCTCAGTGACACCCATCCATGGTCTTTGTATATTGATTGAAGTTTCCTCAGTGACACCCGTCTATGGTCTATGTATATTGAAGTGTTCATGATGACACCTGTCTATAGTCTATGTATATTCAA
This sequence comes from Mizuhopecten yessoensis, assembly GCF_002113885.1. Lineage (NCBI taxonomy): Eukaryota > Metazoa > Mollusca > Bivalvia > Pectinida > Pectinidae > Mizuhopecten > Mizuhopecten yessoensis. Next base: position 92,832 of record NW_018403940.1, read on the forward strand.
TCTTCCATGGTTACACCCATCTTTTGTCTATTGTCTATGTATATTGAAGTGTTCATGGTGACAACCGTCTATTGTCTATGTATATTGAAGTGTTCATGGTGACACCCGTCTATAGTTTATGTATATTCAATCTTCCATGATGACACCAATCTATTGTCTACGTTTATTGAATATTCCATGGTGACACTTGTTTATTGTCTATGTACATTGATGTTGCCATGGTGACACCTGTCTATTGTCTATGTATATTGAGGTTTCCATGGTGACACCTATCTATTGTCTATATATATTGAAGTTTCCATGGTGACACCTGTATATTGTGTATGTATATTAAAGTTTCCATGGTGACACCTGTATATTGTCTTTGTATATTGTATTTTAAAGCTTCCATGGTGACACCCGTCTATGGTCTATGTACATTGTACATGTATATAGAAAGTTCCATGGTGACACCCGTTTATGGTCTATGTACATTGTATTTTGAAGCTTCCAAGGTGACACCCGTCTATGGTCTATGTACATTGAGGTTTTCATGGTGACACCCGTTTATGGTCTTTGTACATTGTATTTTGAAGCTTCCAAGGTGACACCCGTCTATGGTCTATGTACATAGAGGTTTCCATGGTGACACCCGTCTATGGTCTATGTATATTGTATTTTGAAGCTTCCATAGTGACACCCCTTCATGGTCTATGTACATTGTACATGTATATAAAAAAAAATCCATGGTGACACCCGTCTATGATCTATGTACATTGTACATGTATATAGAAAGTTCCATGGTGACACCAGTCTATGATCTATGTGCATTATTAATGTATATTGAAAGTTCCATGGTGACACCCCTTCATGGTCTATGTACATTGTACATGTATATAGAAAGTGCCATGGTGACACCCGTCTATGGTATATGTACATTATACATGTATATAGAAAGTTCCATGGTGACACCAGTCTATGATCTATGTACATTATTAATGTATATTGAAAGTTCCATGGTGACACCCGTCTATGGTCTATGTACATTATAAATGTATACAGAAAGTTCCATGGTGACACCCGTCTATGATCTATGTACATTATAAACGTATATAGAAAGTTCCATGGTGACACCCGTCTATGGTCTATGTACATTATACATGTATATAGAAAGTTCCATGGTGAGACCCGTCTATGGTCTATGTACATTATTAATGTATATTGAAAGTTCCATGGTGGCACCCGTCTGTGGTCTATGTACATTATAAATGTATACAGAAAGTTCCATGGTGACACCCGTCTATGGTCTATGTACATTATGCATGTATATAGAAAGTTCCATGGTGACACCCGTCTATGGTCTATGTACATTGTATTTTGAAGCTTCCATGGTGACACCCGTCTATGGTCTTTTACATTGTATTTTGAAGCTTCCATGGTGACACCCGTCTATGGTCTATGTATATTGTATTTTCCCTTGTGACACCCGTCTATGTATATTGTATTTTCCCTTGTGACACCCGTCTATGTATATTGAGTTTCCCTTGTGACACCCGTCTATGTATATTGAGTTTCCCTTGTGACACCCGTCTATGTATATTGAGTTTCCCTTGTGACTCCCGTCTATGTATATTGAAGTTTCCCTTGTGACACCCGTCTTATGGTCTATGTATATTGAGGTTTCCCTTGTGACATCCGTCTATGGTCTATGTTTACATGGTGACACCCGTCTATGGTCTATGTATATTGTATTTTCCCTTGTGACACCCGTCTATGTATATTGAAGTTTCCTTTGTGACTCCTGTCTATGTATATTGAAGTTTCCCTTGTGACATCCGTCTATGTATATTGAAGTTTCCCTAGTGACACCCGTCTACGATATTGAAGTTTCCCTTGTGACACCCGTCTATGTATATTGAAGTTTCCCTTGTGACACCCGTCTATAGTCTATGTATATTGAAGTTTCCCTTGTGACACCCGTCTTATGGTCTATGTATATTGAAGTTTCCCTTGTGACATCCGTCTATGGTCTATGTACATTGAGGTTTCCCTTGTGACAACCGTCTATGTATATTGAAGTTTCCCTTATGACACTCATCTATAGTCTATGTATATTGAAGTTTCCCTTGTGTCTATAGTCTATGTATATTGAAGTTTCCCTTGTGACACCCGTCTATGTATATTGAAGTTTCCCTTGTGACACCCGTCTGATGGTCTATATATATTGAAGTTTCCCTTGTGACACCCGTCTTATGGTCTATGTATATTGAAGTTTCCCATGTGACACCCGTCTATGGCCTATGTATATTGAAGTTCCCTTGTGACACCCGTCTATGTATATTGAAGTTTCCCTAGTGACACCCGTCTATGTATATTAAAGTGTCCCTTGTGACACCCGTCTATGTATATTGAAATTTCCCTTGTGACATCCGTCTTATGGTCTGTGTATATTGAAGTTTCCCTTTTGACACCTGTCTATGTATATTGATGTTTCTCTTGTGACACCGTCTTATGGTCTATGTATATTGAAGTTTTCCTTGTGACACCCGTCTATGTATATTGAAGTTTCCCTTGTGACACCCGTCTATGTATATTGAAATTTCCCTTGTGACATCCGTCTTATGGTCTATGTATATTGAAGTTTCCCATGTGACACCCGTCTATGTATATTGAAGTTTTTCTTGTGACACCCATCTATAGTCTATGTATATTGAAGTTTCCCTTGTGACACCCGTCTATAGTCTATGTATATTGAAGTTTCCCATGTGACATCCGTCTATGGTCTATGTATATTGAAGTTTCCCATGTGACACCCGTCTATGTATATTGAAGTTTCCCTTGTGACACCCGTCTTTGTATATTGAAGTTTCCCTTATGACACCCGTCTATAGTCTATGTATATTGAAGTTTCCCTTGTGACACCCGTCTATGGTCTATGTATATTGAAGTTTCCCTTGTGACACCCGTCTATGTATATTGAAGTTTCCCTTATGACACCCGTCTATAGTCTATGTATATTGAAGTTTCCCTTGTGACACCCGTCTATGGTCTATGTATATTGAAGTTTCCCTTGTGACACCCGTCTATGTATATTGAAGTTTCCCTTATGACACCCGTCTATAGTCTATGTATATTGAAGTTTCCCTTGTGACACCCGTCTATGGTCTATGTATATTGAAGTTTCCCTTGTGACACCCGTCTATGTATATTGAAGTTTCCCTTATGACACCCGTCTATAGTCTATGTATATTGAAGTTTCCCTTGTGACACCCGTCTATGGTCTATGTATATTGAAGTTTCCCTTGTGACACCCGTCTATGTATATTGAAGTTTCCCTTGTGACACCCGTCTATGTATATTGAAGTTTCCCTTGTGACACCCGTCTATGTATATTGAAGTTTCCCTTGTGACACCCGTCTATGTATATTGAAGTTTCCCTTGTGACACCCGTCTATGTATATTGAAGTTTCCCTTGTGACACCCGTCTATGTATATTGAAGTTTCCCTTGTGACACCCGTCTATGTATATTGAAGTTTCCCTTGTGACACCCGTCTATGTATATTGAAGTTTCCCTTGTGACACCCGTCTATGTATATTGAAGTTTCCCTTGTGACACCCGTCTATGTATATTGAAGTTTCCCTTGTGACACCCGTCTATGTATATTGAAGTTTCCCTTGTGACACCCGTCTATGTATATTGAAGTTTCCCTTGTGACACCCGTCTATGTATATTGAAGTTTCCCTTGTGACACCCGTCTATGTATATTGAAGTTTCCCTTGTGACACCCGTCTATGTATATTGAAGTTTCCCTTGTGACACCCGTCTATGGATATTGAAGTTTCCCTTGTGACACCCGTCTATGTATATTGAAGTTTCCCTTGTGACACCCGTCTATGTATATTGAAGTTTCCCTTGTGACACCCGTCTATGTATATTGAAGTTTCCCTTGTGACACCCGTCTATGTATATTGAAGTTTCCCTTGTGACACCCGTCTATGTATATTGAAGTTTCCCTTGTGACACCCGTCTATGTATATTGAAGTTTCCCTTGTGACACCCGTCTATGTATATTGAAGTTTCCCTTGTGACACCCGTCTATGTATATTGAAGTTTCCCTTGTGACACCCGTCTATGTATATTGAAGTTTCCCTTGTGACACCCGTCTATGTATATTGAAGTTTCCCTTGTGACACCCGTCTATGTATATTGAAGTTTCCCTTGTGACACCCGTCTATGTATATTGAAGTTTCCCTTGTGACACCCGTCTATGTATATTGAAGTTTCCCTTGTGACACCCGTCTATGTATATTGAAGTTTCCCTTGTGACACCCGTCTATGTATATTGAAGTTTCCCTTGTGACACCCGTCTATGTATATTGAAGTTTCCCTTGTGACACCCGTCTATGTATATTGAAGTTTCCCTTGTGACACCCGTCTATGTATATTGAAGTTTCCCTTGTGACACCCGTCTATGTATATTGAAGTTTCCCTTGTGACACCCGTCTATGTATATTGAAGTTTCCCTTGTGACACCCGTCTATGTATATTGAAGTTTCCCTTGTGACACCCGTCTATGTATATTGAAGTTTCCCTTGTGACACCCGTCTATGTATATTGAAGTTTCCCTTGTGACACCCGTCTATGTATATTGAAGTTTCCCTTGTGACACCCGTCTATGTATATTGAAGTTTCCCTTGTGACACCCGTCTATGTATATTGAAGTTTCCCTTGTGACACCCGTCTATGTATATTGAAGTTTCCCTTGTGACACCCGTCTATGTATATTGAAGTTTCCCTTGTGACACCCGTCTATGTATATTGAAGTTTCCCTTGTGACACCCGTCTATGTATATTGAAGTTTCCCTTGTGACACCCGTCTATGTATATTGAAGTTTCCCTTGTGACACCCGTCTATGTATATTGAAGTTTCCCTTGTGACACCCGTCTATGTATATTGAAGTTTCCCTTGTGACACCCGTCTATGTATATTGAAGTTTCCCTTGTGACACCCGTCTATGTATATTGAAGTTTCCCTTGTGACACCCGTCTATGTATATTGAAGTTTCCCTTGTGACACCCGTCTATGTATATTGAAGTTTCCCTTGTGACACCCGTCTATGTATATTGAAGTTTCCCTTGTGACACCCGTCTATGTATATTGAAGTTTCCCTTGTGACACCCGTCTATGTATATTGAAGTTTCCCTTGTGACACCCGTCTATGTATATTGAAGTTTCCCTTGTGACACCCGTCTATGTATATTGAAGTTTCCCTTGTGACACCCGTCTATGTATATTGAAGTTTCCCTTGTGACACCCGTCTATGTATATTGAAGTTTCCCTTGTGACACCCGTCTATGTATATTGAAGTTTCCCTTGTGACACCCGTCTATGTATATTGAAGTTTCCCTTGTGACACCCGTCTATGTATATTGAAGTTTCCCTTGTGACACCCGTCTATGTATATTGAAGTTTCCCTTGTGACACCCGTCTATGTATATTGAAGTTTCCCTTGTGACACCCGTCTATGTATATTGAAGTTTCCCTTGTGACACCCGTCTATGTATATTGAAGTTTCCCTTGTGACACCCGTCTATGTATATTGAAGTTTCCCTTGTGACACCCGTCTATGTATATTGAAGTTTCCCTTGTGACACCCGTCTATGTATATTGAAGTTTCCCTTGTGACACCCGTCTATGTATATTGAAGTTTCCCTTGTGACACCCGTCTATGTATATTGAAGTTTCCCTTGTGACACCCGTCTATGTATATTGAAGTTTCCCTTGTGACACCCGTCTATGTATATTGAAGTTTCCCTTGTGACACCCGTCTATGTATATTGAAGTTTCCCTTGTGACACCCGTCTATGTATATTGAAGTTTCCCTTGTGACACCCGTCTATGTATATTGAAGTTTCCCTTGTGACACCCGTCTATGTATATTGAAGTTTCCCTTGTGACACCCGTCTATGTATATTGAAGTTTCCCTTGTGACACCCGTCTATGTATATTGAAGTTTCCCTTGTGACACCCGTCTATGTATATTGAAGTTTCCCTTGTGACACCCGTCTATGTATATTGAAGTTTCCCTTGTGACACCCGTCTATGTATATTGAAGTTTCCCTTGTGACACCCGTCTATGTATATTGAAGTTTCCCTTGTGACACCCGTCTATGTATATTGAAGTTTCCCTTGTGACACCCGTCTATGTATATTGAAGTTTCCCTTGTGACACCCGTCTATGTATATTGAAGTTTCCCTTGTGACACCCGTCTATGTATATTGAAGTTTCCCTTGTGACACCCGTCTATGTATATTGAAGTTTCCCTTGTGACACCCGTCTATGTATATTGAAGTTTCCCTTGTGACACCCGTCTATGTATATTGAAGTTTCCCTTGTGACACCCGTCTATGTATATTGAAGTTTCCCTTGTGACACCCGTCTATGTATATTGAAGTTTCCCTTGTGACACCCGTCTATGTATATTGAAGTTTCCCTTGTGACACCCGTCTATGTATATTGAAGTTTCCCTTGTGACACCCGTCTATGTATATTGAAGTTTCCCTTGTGACACCCGTCTATGTATATTGAAGTTTCCCTTGTGACACCCGTCTATGTATATTGAAGTTTCCCTTGTGACACCCGTCTATGTATATTGAAGTTTCCCTTGTGACACCCGTCTATGTATATTGAAGTTTCCCTTGTGACACCCGTCTATGTATATTGAAGTTTCCCTTGTGACACCCGTCTATGTATATTGAAGTTTCCCTTGTGACACCCGTCTATGTATATTGAAGTTTCCCTTGTGACACCCGTCTATGTATATTGAAGTTTCCCTTGTGACACCCGTCTATGTATATTGAAGTTTCCCTTGTGACACCCGTCTATGTATATTGAAGTTTCCCTTGTGACACCCGTCTATGTATATTGAAGTTTCCCTTGTGACACCCGTCTATGTATATTGAAGTTTCCCTTGTGACACCCGTCTGATGGTCTATATATATTGAAGTTTCCCTTGTGACACCCGTCTGATGGTCTATGTATATTGAAGTTTCCCTTTTGACACCCGTCTTATGGTCTTTGTATGATGCCGCTTCTATAGTGTTGCTCAACTTATTGTATTTAATTAATGGCCATGTAAATATATATCCAAATGAAGAAGAAAAAAAACATCTCTTTGAACTACCAAAGATTTTATCGTTACTAGGGAATCATTCCCGTAGACCATTGTGATAAGTGTAAAACTATCATTTAGATGTATGCTGGCTATTTTTGAGTTTTTTCTTTTCAATTGGACATTTAAACGTTATATATACAACGGTCATTTGACTATGAAAAGGGGATTTTCAAAACAATATTGACATGTTTGAGAGTTTGATTCCAAAATGGATGTTATTTTGCTTCCGAAGACGACCTATAAAAAATTAAGTTTTTTGTCGTCGAATTTCAAGGAAAATGCTATCTCCGATCGTCATGGAGTACACATACACACAGAGATGTCGCCTGAGTATTGAGTATAATTACCAAAGATATGATAATTTTGTGTGTGTTTTCAGTGATTAAGGACAAAAAGGAGATAGCAAAAATATAGAGTCTAAGTAAAAGGATGTGACGAAAAACAAGAAACGTACTCGTTGGTGTATTTTAATATAATTTATATTAAGCATGAAACGAGCAATACTGTACACTTGTTACTGAATTCACAGAATGGTAGAAGCTGCATTGTCATTATATTTTTGCTATCGCGTTTTTGTCCTTAATCACTGAAAACACACACTAAATTATCATATCATTGGCAATTATCCTCTGGGTAACAATCGTGAAAAATCCATAGTATGAAAGATGTAAATTTAGATACACTCTGTACTAAGGTACAGCTAACCTAATATAGTTGGTGAGCGCCTGGCCAGAAATACCGCGAGTTAAACGCTTGTAAATGGTCTCATCACAAAAATCCAATAATTTCTATATTTTAAGCGCAGCCAGTGGAGCAGTAAGCTTTGTTTTAACTTGCGGTACCCACTTCAGAAGTATTAATGTTGTCCTGTGTGTGACTCGCAGTGTATCCTAAAAATTGCGTTGTAAGGCGAAAATAGCAATTTTGAACAGTTGCATTGCGGACATCAGCGAATGAAACTGCATACGAACATATGCTTGTACAAATCAGCCGACGTGTATAACGGGAATATTATCACCTATTTATTACCTATTCCATTTCAACTGCCGGGATAAACAATCCTCGCCGATTCTGTTTGGCATTTTTCACATGTTATTTCTCAAACAAGTCCATCATTTTACGTTCTGAACCGGTCTTTTTAGGTAGAGGAGAGTTACTATTTCCGGAGATCTAAGGACATCTTTGTTTGCAAAGATATCAAATAATGCCAATGTTATGATAGCCGTCATAATTAAATCGTGGATATCTATTTTGGTGTCACAATTTCACAGTATATTATATCTGTTGCTTTATGATTGATCGGTTTATGAGCTATTTTATATTCTTACATACTTTATGCGCGTGCATGTGTTATTGTAATATCAACCATGAACTAACAGGACCATTGGCTGCAGTCATCACATGTGTTATTGTAATATCGACCATGAATTAACAGGCCCATTGGCCGCAGTTATCACATGTGTTATAGTAATATCGACCATGAACTAACAGGACCATTGGCTGAAGTTATCACATGTGTTATTGGAATATCAACCATGAACTAACCGGCCCATTGTCTGCAGTTATCACATGTGTTATCGTAATATCAACCATGAACTACCAGGCCCATTGGCTGCAGTAATCACATGTGTTATTGTAAGATCAACCATGAACTAACAGGACAATGGGCTGCAGGTATCACATGTGTTATGGTAATATCAACCATGAACTAACAGGACCATTGGCTGAAGTTATCACATGTGTTATTGGAATATCAACCATGAACTAACAGGCCCATTGTCTGCAGTTATCACATGTGTTATTATAATATCAACCATGAACTAACAGGACCATTGGCTGAAGTTATCACATGTGTTATTGGAATATCAACCATGAACTAACAGGATCTTTGGCTGCAGTTATCACATGGGTTATTGTAATATCAACCATGAACTAACAGGATCATTGGCTGCAGTTATCAAAGATCATGACATCAGTTGTGCACGGCTTCTTGGTGAAATGAAAACGAGGCATCGCGTAACGAACGTTTTCACGCGTAAACGACAAGTCGAATTCACATAATTAAATTGTCTAGGCCACATTGCCTAAAATCATTTAGCAGACTTGAAAGCACATTTGATTACATTTTTTATGTGGTAAAAGTGAAACAGATATTTCCCCCCAATATTCTCTTAACCTCGTTATCTAAACTGCACTCGTATACTAATGTTATTTATTTCAGAAACTATTCTTTCACTTATAACCCTTGTATTTCAAACAAAACCATTGCTTTTACTGGTAGAACCATGGACACGTATAGTACTCAGGTAAAACCTTGTACGTCACTGGTAAACACAAGTACACCTTTATGTAATTATTTCCAAATGAGAACAAACATGGTGCAGTGGAAAGTCAATTACATTTCCCGAAACGTTTACTAGTCTCCTCTTTTTAATCCAATGTTTATTTCTCCATAAGGTTTTGTTACTTTGACATAACTCAAAAATCAACAACCTTATCTTCCTATTTTCTTCTCAAGCTGTTGAAAATCAAGATAAGCCGTTATCATGATTTCACACTTTACAGTCCAGGAGAAGCTGAAGACGAATCACTCTGATACAATAAGAAGCCTGTGACAAGGCATATAAACTCAATTCACTACATAATGGTGTCCATGTTCACTGACACTCAATGCACAATTAGATGTCAGTCTCGTCTGGAAGTTCTGTGATGTTAACCTTAAATCGCTCCTGAATACTTCTACTTCTACTTCTAAATGGTACTGACCAACTTCAACAATTTGAAGATAAAATGCCAGACGAGGAGTGAAACATGGAAAGGGATTGTTTTTAAAAGATATGAGATGGTCTAATTTGCGTTTGAAAAGTGACGGTAGAGGGCTGATTTGAATAATTCCGTTGTGGGGCTCGAAATAATGTCAGGTGGGAGTTTATTCTAGCATTTAACACCTGAGCATCATTCCCAAATGTGATGGCAAGACTTTGGGTACCAAACCTTTCAGCACGAGCCATCCTGTGAGGAAATGTGTCGGAATTCTCGGTCATGTCGTAGGTGAACACATTGCTTACTCTCACAATATCCGTTCCTCGTCCAAACAAGTTTATAGGTACCTTTATTCTTTCCTAGAAATCGTTGAACTGTTGATAACGAGATAATATTTATTTCCATGTCATAGCTCTACGGAATGCGATAGCGAGGAAGCTCTGCTCCAACAACAACTACGCCAGGGTTATACGTATCTTGACGGCCTTGACGAGGACTATCACCTTGTTGAATTCAAGATCATCAAGAATCTGAAATACATTTCTGCTTCTATTAGGAAGACATGAGTTTGTGGACAGTGTATGGCTATGTAGACATGAGTTTGTGGACAGTGTAGGGCTATGTAGACACGAGTTTGTGGACAGGGTAGGGCTATGTAGACATGAGTTTGTGGACAGTGTATGGCTATGTAGAAATGAGTTTGTGGACAATGTAAGGCTGTGTAGACATGAGTTTGTGGACAGTGTAGGGCTATGTAGACACGAGTTTGGGGACAGTGTAGGGCTATGTAGACACGAGTTTGTGGACAGTGTAGGGCTATGTAGACATGGGTATGTGGACAGTGTATCGCTATATAGACATGAGTTTGTGGACATTGTAGGGCTATGTAGACATGAGTGTGTGGACAGCGTAGGGCTATGTAGACATGAGTTTGTGGACATTGTAGGGCTATGTAGACATGAGTTTGTGGACAGTGTATGGCTATGTAGACATGAGTGTGTGGACAGCGTAAGGCTATGTAGACACGAGTTTGTGGACATTGTAGGGCTATGTAGACATGAGTTTGTGGACATTGTAGGGCTATGTATACATGAGTTTGTGGACAGTGTATGGCTATGTAGACATGAGTGTGTGGACATTGTAGGGCTATGTAGACATAAGATTTTAGACACGAGTTTTTTGGACAGTGTAGGGCTGTGTAGACACGAGTTTGTGGACAGTGTAGGGCTATGTAGACACGAGTTTGTGGACAGTGTAAGGCTATGTAGACATAAGATTTTAGACACGAGTTTTTTGGACAGTGTAGGGCTATGTAGACATAAGTTTTTAGACACGAGTTTGTGGACAGTGTAGGGCTATGTAGACATGAGTTGATGGACAGTGTAGGGCTATATAGACATGAGTTTGTGGACAGTGTTGGGCTGTGTAGACATGAGTTTGTGGACAGTGTATGGCTATGTAGACACGAGTTTGTGGACAATGTAGGGCTATGTAGACATGAGTTTGTGGACAGTGTATGGCTATGTAGACACGAGTTTGTGGACAGTGTAGGGCTATGTAGACATGAGTGTGTGGACAATGTAGGGCTGCATTGTATGCAGACACGAGTTTGTTTATCTTTCCCGCATTACTATAGAAAAAAAAACGAAAAACTTGCGCAATAGATAGATTAAGCACGTTTGCTCATGAATGCAAAAAATTGGTTTATTATATTGGTTATCTTACAGCACTCCCGCTCTATTATTGTATTAGAGATAACGGCGCAGTGAATCCAAATCGACAAAACCTATTTTCTGTGTGTACAATACTGCACGTATGCTTAAACTAACCAAGATCCAAACCAATTTATCACCTACTTCCGGTGAAATGAAATGACAACTGTCGGGAAATGTTCCCCTGGAGCGTCAGTACGCTGTTTTACAGTGCAGTAACACAGCTCCTTTTCGTTGTTACAGTTATATATAGCCCTGATAGAAGGTCACTCACAGAGCACACCACTGTCAATGTCCACACGTAATAGTCAATCATATACGTGCGTAAGCACAAATGTAATAAACCATCACGATCCCGGATTCTGTTTTAGATGTGAGTTTGGTATGTTCATGCATTCTGTTCAAACACAGAAATAATAGCTACCCAGGTTGATAGATTAAACTGGTTAACCGGTTGTTTCATGTAAAAGACAACTATGAAGTTTAGATAATTAATTACTATGAGTTATCCAGTGATTGTTTCACTTATTATGTAGGATACGATCGATGCTACAACATATTCAACTCAAACATTATAAACAAAAGGCCATTGACCACAAGATTTTTTGACATTCTTGTCATTAGAATACACCATAGTGTCTATGTCTAATGCATATATTTCGTGCTAATTTACGTCTCTACTGTTTACTTTAAAGGAAAGGCTTTATCCGTTGTGTCAAACTGTCCAAGATCAACGGACTTTATGAGTTCCAACATTTTATTGCAATTCAAATATGTGGCAACTTTGAAAAATGTAAGTGCCATAGAAATACTAAAATCGTGCTCAAACACGAAGTAGAAACTCACTCCGATATGGCTGTATAGGATATCGCTTCGCAAGTGTAATACACACCAGCGTTTGTGTAATGTCGTTGACGTAAGATGAACGTTGAAAGTAATACTATAGTAATCAAGGAGTAAAAAACATGTTGAAAATCTTTATTTCTTTGAGCCGTTCAGTTATTATATGTATTTACAATGTATATACTAATTATACAATACATTTAATCAGACACATGGGTATCAAATGAATTACAGAGATGGCGCTTAATATTGCACATATGGGTCGTATTAAAAATAGATTATGTGCTGAATATTCAAGTAGAAAGACAGTATTCCCGTAACAAGAAAAACTGATAAAACTCAAAATATGGATAAAAGACAGGTTTAGATGGACATAGTCTGCATCCACCTTCATCTTTGGAAACCCCTGTCTAGTTTGTCCGTCAGCAGTCGACATCTATCACGGACAGACTATGCAACCAAATGGACCACTGGTGTGCACAGACTATACAACCAAATGGAACACTGGTGTGCACAGACTATACAACGAAACCTCGTCTAGTATGTCCGTCAGCAGTCGACGTCTATCACGGAAACCACTGCCTAGTTTGTCCGGCAGCAGTCGATATCTATCACGAAACCCCGGTTTAGTTTGGCCGTCAGCATTCGACATCTATCACGAAAACCCTGTTTAGTTTGTCCGTCAGCAGCCGCCATCTATCACGGACAGAGTCGATATCTATCACGAACCCCCTGTTTAGTTTGTCCGTCAGCAGCCGCCATCTATCACGGAAACCCCTGTCTAGTGTGTCCGTCAGCAGTCGATATCTATCACGAAACCCCTGTTTAGTTTGTCCGTCAGCAGTCGACATCTATCACGGAAACCTCGTCTAGTGTGTCCGTCAGCAGTCGACATCTATCAAGGAAACCCCTGTCTAGTTTGTCCGTCAGCAGTCGACATCTACCACGGAACCCCCTGTCTAGTGTGTCCGTCAGCAGTCGACATCTATCACGGAAACCTCNCTGTCTAGTTTGTTCGTCAGCAGTCGACATCTATAACGGAAACCCCTGTCTAGTTTGTCCGTCAGCAGTCGACATCTATCATGGAAACCCCTGTCTTGTTTGTCCGTCAGCAGTCGACATTTATCACGGAAACCCCTGTCAAGTGTGTCCGTCAGCAGTCGACATCCATCACGGAAACCCCTGTCTAGTTTGTTCGTCAGCAGTCGACATCTATAACGGAAACCCCTGTCTAGTTTGTCCGTCAGCAGTCGACATCTATCATGGAAACCCCTGTCTTGTTTGTCCGTCAGCAGTCGACATTTATCACGGAAACCCCTGTCAAGTGTGTCCGTCAGCAGTCGACATCCATCACGGAAACCCCTGTCTAGTTTGTCCGTCAGCAGTCGACATTTATCACGGAACCCCCTGTCAAGTGTGTCCGTCAGCAGTCGACATCTATCATGGAACCCCCTGTCTTGTTTGTCCGTCAGCAGTCGACATTTATCACGGAAACCCCTGCCTATTGTGTCCGTCGGCAGTCGACATCTATCACGGTAAACCCCTGTCTAGTGTGTCCGTCAGCAGTCGACATCTATCACGGGAACCCCTGTCTAGTGTTTCCGTCAGCAGTCGACATCTATCACGGAAACCCCTGTCTAGTGTGTCCGTCAGCAGTCAACATCTATCACGGAAACCCGTGTCTAGTGTGTCCGTCAGCAGTCGACATCTATCACGGAAACCCCTGTCTAGTGTGTCGGTCAGCAGTCGACATCTATCACGGAAACCCCTGTCTAGTTTGTCCGTCAGCAGTCGACATCTATCACGGAAACCCCT
>NW_018403940.1:107206-107717 GCF_002113885.1 Mizuhopecten yessoensis
GGAAACCCCTGTCTAGTGTGTCCGTCGGCAGTCGACATCTATCACGGAAACCCCTGTCTAGTGTGTCCGTCAGCAGTCGACAACTATCACGGAAACCCCTGTCTAGTGTTTCCGTCAGCAGTCGACATCTATCACGAAACCCCTGTCTAGTGTGTCCGTCGGCAGTCGACATCTATCACGGAAACCCCTGTCTAGTGTGTCCGTCAGCAGTCGACATCTATCACGGAAACCCCTCTCTAGTGTGTCGGTCAGCAGTCGACATCTATCACGGAAACCCCTGCCTAGTGTGTCCGTCGGCAGTCGACATCTATCACGGAAAACCCTGTCTAGTGTGTCCATCAGCAGTCGACATCTATCACGAAACCCCTGTCTAGTGTGTCCGACGGCAGTCGATATCTATCACGGAAACCCCTGTCTAGTTTGTCCGTCAGCAGTCGACATCTATCAAGGAAATCCCTCTCTAGTGTGTCCGTCGGCAGTCGACATCTATCACGGAAACCCCTCTCTAGTG
>NW_018403940.1:111519-111946 GCF_002113885.1 Mizuhopecten yessoensis
GCAAATTAACCACTGGTGTACACAGACTATACAACCAAACGGACCACTGGTGTGCACAGACTATACAACCAAATGGACCACCCGTGTGCACAGACTATACAACCAAATGGACCACTGGTGTGCACAGACTATACAACCAAANTCCACAGACAATACAAACAAATGGACCACTGGTGTGCACAGACTATACAACCAAAGAGCCATTGGTGTGCACAGATTATGCGACCAAATGGACCACTGGTGTGCAAAGACTATACAACCAAATGGACCACTGATGTCCACAGACTATACAACCAAATGGACCACTGGTGCGCACAGACTATACAACCAAATGGACCACTGGTGTGCATAGACTATACAACTATAGAGTCATGGTGTACATAGACTATACAACCAAATGGACCACTGGTGTGCACAGACTATGCAA
>NW_018403940.1:114858-117732 GCF_002113885.1 Mizuhopecten yessoensis
ATATACAACCAAATAGACCACTGGCGTGCACAGACTATACAACCAAATGGACCACTGATGTACACAGATTATACAACCAAATGGACCACTGGTGAGCACAGAATATACAACCAAATAGACCACTGATGTGCACAGACTATACAATCAAATGGACCACTGGTTTGCATAGACTATACAACCAAATGGACCACTCGTGTGCACAGAATATACAACCAAATAGACCACTGGTGTACACAGACTATACAATCAAATGGACCACTGGTTTGCATAGACTATACAAACAAATGGACCACTGGTGTACACAGACTATATAATCAAATGGACCACTAGTGTGCACAGACTATACAACCAAATGGACCACTGGTGTGTACAGACTATACAACCAAATGGACGACTGGTGTGCACAGACTATACAATCAAATGGACCACTGGTGTGCACAGACTATACAACCAAATGGACCAAATGTGTACACAGACTATACAACCAATGGACCATTGGTGTACACAGACTATACAACCAAATGGACCAAATGTGTACACACACTCTACAACCAAATGGCCCTCTGGTGTACACAGACTATACAACCAAAAGGACCACTGATGTGCACAGACTATACAACCAAATGGACCACTGGTGTACACAGACTATACAACCAAAAGGACCACTGATGTGCACAGACTATACAATCAAATGGACCACTGGTGTGCATAGACTATACAACCAAATGGACCACTGGTGTACACAGACTATACAACCAAATGGACCTCTGGTGTACACAGACTATGCAACCAAATTGCCCACTGGTGTGCACAGACTATACAACCAAAATGACCACTCGTGTGCACAGACTATACAACCAAATGGACCACTGGCGTGCACAGACTA
The DNA here is from genome assembly GCF_002113885.1 of Mizuhopecten yessoensis. Lineage (NCBI taxonomy): Eukaryota > Metazoa > Mollusca > Bivalvia > Pectinida > Pectinidae > Mizuhopecten > Mizuhopecten yessoensis. The sequence continues at coordinate 115,745 of NW_018403940.1, forward strand.
TATAACAAAATGGACCACAGATGTACACAGACTATAGAATCAAATGGACCACTAGTGGGCACAGACTATACAACGAAATGGATCACTGGTATACACAGACTATACAGCAAAATGGACCACTGGTTTGCATAGACTATACAACCAAGATGACCACTCGTGTGCACACACTATACAACCAAATAGACCACTGGTTTGCATAGACTATACAACCAATGAACCACTGGTGTACACCGACTATACAACCAAAAGGACCCCTCGTGTGCACAGACTAGACAACAAAATGGACCAATGGTGTGCACAGACTATGCAACCAAATCGCCCACTGGTGTGCAGAGACTATACAACCAAGATGACCACTCGTGTGCACAGATTATACAACCAAATGGACTACTGGTGTGCACAGACCATACAACCAAAATGACTACTCGTGTGCACAGATTATACAACCAAATGGATCACTGATGTACACAGACTATACGGTGTACACAGACTAGACAACAAAATGGACCAATAGTGTGCACAGACTATACGACCAAATGGACCACTGATGTACACAGACTATAGAATCAAATGGACCACTAGTGTGCATAGACTATACAACCAAGATGACCACTCGTGTGCACAGATTATACAACCAAATGGGCCACTTATACAACCAAATGGCCCTCTGGTGTACACAGACCATGCAACCAAATTGCTCACTGGTGTGCACAGACCATACAACCAAAATGACCAGGTGTACACAGACTATAGAATCAAATGGACCACTAGTGCGCACAGACTATACAACTAAATAGACCACTCCTGTGCGCAGACTATACAACCAGAATGACCACTCGTGTGCACTGACTATACAACCAAATAGACCACTGGTTTGCATAGACTATACAACCAAAGGGTCACTGGTGTACACAGACTAGACAACCAAATGGACCATTGGTGTACACAGACTATAGAATCAAATGGACCACTAGTGCGCACAGACTATACAATCAAATGGACCACTAGTGGGCACAGACTATACAATCAAATGGACCACTAGTGTGCCCAGACTATACAACTAAATGGACGACTCCTGTGCGCAGACTATACAACCGAATGGGCCACTGGTGTGCACAAACTATACAACCAAATGAACTACTGCTGTACACAGACTATATAACCAAATGGACCACGGATATACACAGACTATACAGCCAAAATGACCACTCGTATGCACAGACTATACAATCAAATGGATCACTGGTGTACACAGGCTATACAACCAAATGGACCACAGACTATACAACCAAATGGACCACTGATGTACACAGACTATACAACTAAATGGACCACTCCTGTGCGTAGACTATACAACCAAATGAACTACTGGTGTACACAGACTATACAACAAAATGGACCACTGATGTGGACAGGCTATACAACTAAATGGACAACTCGTGTGCAGACTATACAACCAAATGGACCACTGGTGTACACAGACTATACAACCAAAAGGACCACTGATGTGCACAGACTATACAACCAAATGGACCACCCGTGTACACAGACTATACAACCAAATGGATCACTGGTGTACACAGACTATACAACCAAATGGACCACCCGTGTACACAGACTATACAACCAAATGGACCACTGGTGTGCACATACTATACAACCAAATGGACCACTGGTGTACACAGACTATACAACCAAATGAACCAATGGTTTGCACAGACTAAACAACCAAATGGACCACTGGTGTACACAGACTATACAACCAAATGGACAACTGGTGTACACAGACTATACAACCAAATAGACCACTGGTGTACACAGACTATACAACCAACTGGACCACTGGTGTGCACAGACTATACAACCAAATGGACCACTGGTGTGCACAGACTATACAACAAAATGGACCAATGGTGTGCACAGACTATACAACCAAATGGACCACTGATGTACACAGACTATACAACTAAATGGACCACTCTTGTGCG
>NW_018403940.1:118752-122437 GCF_002113885.1 Mizuhopecten yessoensis
GGGGGGGGGGACCGAGAGAGTGAGAGAGTGAGAGGCGTAAATGATCAATAAGGTCACTGTTTTGTTTTGCAACATACACATTTGACGTAGAATAGTCTGTAGATGAACAGAGGTTTAGGAGGACTAATTGTCGCTGCAAAATATAAAACATTTTGACAGTTTAACAACGGGGGAAACAATAAGGACGGGAACAATCCATAGCCCAACTGCTCGCAGTGCGCTTGTTCAAAATGTACATACATACAGTGCACATTTTTTGTTTTAAAAATTCTTGAAACAACGAACGATTTAATTCAAGCAAAAGGAGAGAAGGAGAAAGTTCGCTGGGACCAAGCTGTCCATAAAGCTAATTCAAAATGTTTCTTTTTTTAAGACTGTTATTTGCAATATAACTAAACAATGAGAGAAGCGTAGTATAGATGGCGACTGTTCCAAAGTGAGGAAGGACCGCGTCAGATTATACAATTGGAACTGTTGAGTTCCTTGTCATAGAAATATTTCTTCTTATGCCGAAGCATATCATCGTTTTTTATCCAAAATAACTTGATATTTTCTTTAATAAACTACTTGTTATAAAAACTTATTGTGAAATAGTGATATTTTGTGGTTTAAAATCACAAGACTATCAATTACTTACGCCTGTACGACAAATACAACATAACGGAAATGCTTTGTGCCAAAATGTTTAATTTCTTTCCAAATTAATATCATTGTCAATTAGTGAGATATTAGAACATCTGTTACCAAATGTTTATAGTCAGAAGGTTTCATTATAAATTGCGGAACAGTAGTATTATAGCCTGAGAGTCTGAGAATCTGTGAGTCTGAGAGCCCGAGAGTCTGAGGGCATGGGGTCTTAAAGTCTGTGAGTCTGAGAGCCTGACCGCAAGGTTTTATGTAATTACACAAAAATGTTATCTCTGTGCTACCCACAGGGTTTATATTTATCTGCTTTTAAGGACATGGGTTTTATGGATTCTAAGAGGTAATGGACAATTGGATTAATTCTAAATAAGATGGACACAAACATTCCAACAGTGTTATAGTGTTATAATATATGTATATTCAACAGTTTTGTATCAATGTCTTAATAAATAAAATTGTTGGTACAAATCTAGTAATTCTTACGTTTACCACGTTGATGGCTTGTTCTCATTCTACCTAGCACACCGCGTGCTGTTGACGTCATGTTTTCATTCTACCTAGCACACCGCGTGCTGTTCACGTCGTGTTTTCATTCTACCTAGCACACCGCGTGCTGTTGACGTCATGTTTTCATTCTACCTAGCACACCGCGTGCTGTTAACGTCATGTGTTCTAGCCTCTACAAGCAGTGGTAGTATTCTGCCATTACACGTTGATGTAGATACATATAGAAACTAAAAGACAAAAGCATGCACGCGAGTACCCTCAATCAATATAGTGACCTCGTTAAGACACGACGCATAAGGCTTACTTGCAAACATTTAGAATGCAGAGAACGCTTAGGAAAGAGCGGTCCACATGTATGCTTTATTGGGATAAAACGACATGTCCGCATGTAACATGCGACTATAAAGGGTTAAAAAGCATTGGTAAATCGCCGACGTGATACACTTTTAAATACAGTATGAATAGAAACGACTTTTATCGCCTGAAATACTTAATTGTTTGGTTGGTGAAAATGTTATGTTTTGCATCAGATACAATAGAACCTTTGAAATACATGTTAAGATGTCTAATTATGACTTCAGGAAAGAAAATACTGCAGAGGTGTCCAGGGTCAACACTGTGAAGTATGGACATAAATCATTTGTTTTTGAGGCCGCCTGGGTGTGGAACAGTCTCCCAAATGACTTCCGAAAAGTTGAAAACTTCAAAGAATTCAGGAGGCTGGTCCATTCCTGGGATGGCCCCATCTGCCTTCGCAATATCTGCAAAGAGTGATACTTCATACTGCACCCTGGTTACCTCTGCCACCTGACATTTTGGATTGTGTGATACTTTTATTGTCTTATTTCATTACTTATATGTTTTATTTCTATTCTATATTTTGCAGCATCTTATTTGTATTTTAATTCCATATATTCTAATTTTTTTTTATATAAAACTTGATAAATTTTGTTAATTGATTTCGGAATCATTTTTAATTCACACTATACTAGTGCATATTCTGTCATTTTTTATTCTTTGCTATATTAGCATTGTATGTATATTCCACTTCATGGTGTTTTAACCCGAATACCTAAGTAGTTCGTGTGTGATATACAAGCATTCAATCACTATTAACTGTATATGTCTTTTATTTACTTATTCTGAATACTACTTATCTGTGATCACGTTTAATGTTTTTCATATATTAACACTATTTTTATATATTTATTGTTCCAAAAGGGTCATATCCCGGGGGCCTTTGTAGGTAGGGGACTCCCAATCACTTAGAAACCTGGGATATGTATACTTTCTTTTTTTGTAATGATTATTACTGGTTTTTTTTATTAATATATGTGATTATCTCCCTTTACTTGTAATATAATATGCTATTGTTATTTTACATATGTTTGTCATAATAATAGCTCTCAAGAGCTAATGTTCATTGTTTACCTGTATGCGACGTTAAATAAAGTTTCTTGTATCTTGTATCCTGTATCCTGTATCCTGTATCTTGTATCCTGTATCCTGTATCCTGTATGTATATCATGAAGATATACATTTAATAATAATACAATAATATCTAGAGTAACCCAGTATCTCATGGAACAGTCTGACATAACTTCGTTCATTTCTGTACCGCATTGAAATACAAATGTAACACTGTTCGGTTGTAAAATCTTGTGTCACTTTGTTTTGTTAAACAGTCATTTTCACTGAACATGTCTTTGGCAATACTGAAGAGACCACGCGTGTGAAAGTCAGTGTTCCGAACAGACTGGTACATAGGCTACCGGAGTTGCGTCCCCTCCGTCAGGGTTTGACACAGCAGTCTGACGATTGATATTTAATAGGACGGTTTTGAATGACCACGATGAGACACCCCTGTTCTTGTATAACTAATGTAAGATTATTTTACAGCTCATACACCTTGAGTAAACTTACTGTTCGCACCACCCGATACACATGTTAGTATATTTAAGCATTGAACTGTTTTTGTATGGTATTTATGCTCTATTTGAATGACATAGCTTTGCAAGCAAACAACATAATGCGCGCTAGCGCTTTATGAATTGTTAGCTTGCAAAGTTGTGCCATTCAAATAGATCATAAATTCCATACAAAAACAGTTCAATACTTATATATACGTTTTCTCTGCCTCTTATGTTCTTTTTTAACTTATAATGTATATTTAAAATTACAAATGCCCGCCTTATCGACAGTCCACACAATTTCGTTCAATAGTTTGAACAGCGTATTGTCGCGTGCTGATTGGCAAACAAAGTAGTACTTTGAAATTTTAACAAACACTTCAATTTTATTCCACAATTCAGTATCAATACAATTGCGTATGATATGTATATAGGGTGATTTAAGTTTTTTAAGTTTATCAGTAGAACTCTGAGCTGAAAGTTAGATTTTAAATTGTTTCGATTTCCTCCCGGAACAAATTACGGGCATGGACAAATACAGTGAACACCGTAAATCCGACCTTGCCCTCCACGACGGAGTTATTTTTGGAAGTTAATTCGAACTTTTCTCTTTGCTCATTTTG
>NW_018403940.1:122780-152635 GCF_002113885.1 Mizuhopecten yessoensis
TTTTTTTATTGTTTTTTTTATTTTGCACATAAATTTACAATGGCATTGTCAAATCTCACAATGCCCAGCGATATTTCAGCAGCCGTCATGTTTATTTATATTGGATATTGTAGTTCCGGTCAGTGTTGTATTAATACGCTTTAGAATTGTGTCTCGTGATGCATGGTACTTAAAGTCCCATCAACGACACAGCTTTCAAAGAGGCTATATAATGACAATGCCATGCAAATGTAAATATATATATATATCATTTATTGAGGTGTGAATCAGGTTCATCCACAGACATTCGTGGTGCAGTAACATGGGGTGATGAAGGAATAGTATTGTGTGTTGTTATACATTACTATATTGGTGAAGAGGAACTGTGGTCAACACATTTAGTCCACTTTGAATGAGTGGTCCTGATTTGTGCGTTGGCTGGTATGCCAATATGATATGGACACATAGTCAGTGGAGATCTTTTAAAATTCATAATGTAAAGCTACGACAAGGGTCCAAAAATATTGAGAGACTACCGTATATTAAATTGTGAATTTCACGATAGTGATGGGTTCCTTGGAAGACTATGCCAGACCAGACAACGGATGATACGCTTCCAGAGTTGGTTCTATTCATCAGGTAAAAACAAAACTGACCCCATTGTCCAAACCGCATCCAACGATCTGCATGTCGACAGACAAAGTATCTGATATCACCTACCAGCAAACTCTATCACATAACAAAACAAACTAAGATCTGCATTATCGAACTGTTTGGAAGGTTGAAACTCCAGCTAATCATGCTTCTATACTACTATCTCTACCAATATCGGTTGACGACACGACCTGCCTCGTTTGAATTGTATACTGAAACACACTAAGAACGACTTTAATAAACAGCAAAGTTATCGCTAGCATTGCCACTTGATCAACCACATCATAACTTATGACCATAATTCCTACCCACTCTCTCATACAAATGGGAAGCGCTTTCTTTTCCAAGATAGGCGCACAGCGTTACAAATATAGAAAATAATATATGAAAGTACGACAAATGCCAAATTTAAACCTAATTGACGACACAGTTGTTTAGTAACAGGATTTACCATCAGACTGTTGGCATGCCCTATTCGGCTAAATAGATCGCAGAGCCTATCAGGGCATTTAACATAGACCTTGCTGTGTCCTTCAGTTTCACCTTCAAATGTATCGATGATGTGCTGTCTCCAAGTCACAGGAACCTGATTGACCACGTCGGTTGTACCTACCCTCCTGAACTGGAAATCAAGGCTAATACAGACTGTTCTACATCACCCGCTGTCGTCCGTCTCTACTAACTACTTCACTGTATGATAAGCGTGATGATTCCGATTTCCCTAGATAGGAACACCCCTCAACGTTTTGTATTATGCTAGTAAGCACTCACCCTGCCTTATTTCCCTATGCTAGTAAGCACTCTTCCTGCCTTATTTCCCTATGCTAGTAAGCACTCACCCTGCCTTATTTCCCTATGCTAGTAAGCACTCCCCCTGCCTTATTTCCCTATGCTAGTAAGCGTTCTTTGTGCATTCATTGTCATTATTCGAGTTCCCTCTATGAAAATTTGACTTGAATTGAACCTAGCTCTGTATGGCTGTGTCGTCGACACTCACCCTGCCCTATTTCCCTATGCTAGTAAGGGTTCTTTGTGCATTCATTGTCATTATTCGAGTTCCCTCTATGAAAATTTGACTTGAATTGAACCTAGCTCTGTATGGCTGTGTCGTCGACACTCACCCCGCCTTATTTCCCCTATGCTAGTAAGCGTTCTTTGTGCATTCATTGTCATTATTCGAGTTTCCTCTATGAAAATTTGACTTGAATTGAACCTAGCTCTGTATGGCTGTGTCGTCGACACTCAACCCGCCTTATTTCCCTTTGCTTGTTCAGTGGTATTGATGTAAACATATGTTAAACTGCTTGCACTTCTATAATTTCTTAGTTTCGTTATATGTTGAGTCTAGACCAATTGGTTAGATGGTTAAACATCCGAGTATAACATTCATAGCTCCATATTATAATTATAAACATAGGAAAAGATATATCCATAGGTCCAGATCACAAATACTAAATTAACATCCATTTGTGCAGGCTCTTCAGCATTGCACTGAGTTCAGTTGGCATACAGTCATGGATGCCAATAGTAAAAGGTACACTACATGAAGCGCACCAACTCTTTATGTTGCATTTTTAAACTCATTCTAAAGGAAAAGAATTTATTAAAATTCAGCAACTTTTAGGTAAGTGTGTATAATGTGTGTGCTTGTTTAACTAATAAGATCAGTCATCACCGAAGGAGGGAGAATATTGGGCAAGTACATCACATCTATTATTTAACTTAAGCAACTCGTGCAAGTGTATGTATTTATAGCATAAATCGGCTAGTCATCTAATAGGGAGGAGTAATGGTATCTAACGTAACAGTTCTATTTTGATATCATTATGATGATGACGTCATGTTGTTTGTATGATTACACATTGGCCGTACCAGACAGTGGTAAGTGTATAAACGTTTACACCGACAGGTTTATATTCCCTGTAATGTTACAAAAACATTCACATAAGGTATTGTTTTCTTATTAAAATCAAATCATAACTTATATCCTTTTTTTTTTAAAGTTGCAAAAGGAATGCTACTGAATTATGTTGGTTCAGCACTGTGTTATGATTTGTTTCTGTCACCAGACGGTAAATGTAGTCCTCCTTGTATTACTGTAAAGTTACATTATACTAACAGTAAAAAGCCCTGTCGTGAATTCCATTCTAGACTACGTGTACGTTATAGGTAGAAGATCTAGACCTACGGCATGAAAAGGATGGTAAACACCTCTGTCAGTTGTATACAATAGATATTTCAATTCAATCAGTTTATTCTGTAAGCCTTACGACTTAAAAGATACAAACACAATATTAATACATATTACCAGGTTAAACAGAGTAATTATGTACAGGAGATTGATAATTGTATATAATCGTATCACATACATACACACACAAGAATGTGATAATACTATAATGACTGAGAGCGCTTCTTAAAAGCAAATCTTATATATTTACCAAGATTACACAAATCTTTTACATTATTAGCTCTGAGCAATTGAACAAGTTTAAATACACTGGGACAACTAAAAAAAAATTGGCTTCAGGTATCTCACCCGTAAATCTGCATAAATAGGACACTTAAGGATGAAGTGAAACTCATCCTCAATATCATGAGTATCACATAACGTACAAACTCTATTGGACCTAGCTAAATTATTGTATCTTCCACTTTCAATGTTGAGCTTGTGAGAGCTTAAGCGAATACATGAAATACTGTTCTTATACAACTGATCTATAGTTTTTTTCAGATAGTATTGCAGACCAAAATCTACTAAATGCTGATACAATGTTCCTTTTGGGGAATTCTGTATTTTAGACAAAATTTCTTGTACATGTATATCATAAAATTTGTGCTCTATTAACTTGTACATAATCTTACTTTCATAGCAGTTATACCATAAATACCCTAATCCTAACTTATTCAATTCTGATTTTATATTTATAATCCAATCATCATTATCTAATATTCTCTGTTCATAACATGCTTTCAATACACAATTGTCTGTTTCTTTCACTTTAACCCAGTATTTATTTTAATATTTTCATTTTCCGAACAATGTACATTGGAAGTCTACCTAATTCGTAATATACAAGGTCATTACTTGTATTTTTACCCACACTTAGTGTTTTTTTACAGAAATATGTATGAACCTTTTCAACTTCTAAAGCTCTTTGAAAACCCCAAATTTCACTTGCATACCCCAATACACTGCTTACATAAGTGTCGAATACAGAACATAATGTTTCAGTATTAAATATGGTTCTTTAATTTGCTTGATAATGTAAAATAGGCTTTCCTACCCTTTTCTGCTGCATGTAGAAAATTAAAAAGCCTACCTAGATACTTGAATTCATTAACAACTTCTACTTCGCTATTGTCATAAAACCATCTTTCGTCCTGTTTTAACATACCACCATTCCTGAAAACGACAATTTTTGTTGTATCTGTATTAAGAGTAAGCTTCCATTCCTTATTATACAATCACAAAGCATCTAACATAGATTGTAGAGCATGTGGTGTTTCTGCAATAAGAACTGTGTCGTCAGCGTACATAAGTAAAAATAAGCATATCATACCAATTTCAACTGGTTGACAATTTTCTCTGATAAAATCCATTTCACAGTCATTGACAAATAAACTGCATAAAATTGGTGAGAGAACTTCTCCTTGGAAGAGACCGATTCAGCTCGAAAAATATTCTGAAATACGACAGTTGTATTTAACACAGGATTTAACATTTTCATACAGGGATTGTATAATCTTTGACAGTTTACCTTGAACTCCATGTTTAATGAGTTTACACCACAATTTCCCTCTATCAATAAGGTCAAAAGCCTTTTTGTAATCTACAAAGCAACAATACAACCTTTTCTTTTTACTTAGAGATCTATTAATTAATGACTGAAGTACGAATATAGCATCTACAGTTGAGTGACCAGCTTTAAAACCAAACTGGGCATCAGTAATAATTGAATTTTCTTTGTCCCACTGTTTAAGTCTTCTGTTTAAAACTGCAGTAAAACGTTTGCCCATACAACTGACAAGAGTAATTCCTCTATAATTACCAACATCATTAATATCACCTTTTTTGTGAACTGGGACAATGCAGCCACGTGACCACACTTCCGGAAAAAGACCCGATTCAAATATTCGTCTGAAAAGCTTCGTTATACAAGGTGTTATAATTACTTCACAATCTACGAAAAGTTCATTTAAGATTAAATCTTCACTACAGCATTTATCTCTTTTCAAATTTCTAATTGCGATATGTACCTCATCTTCTGTAAATGGTTTATCTAATTCTTCAAATATTGTTAAATCTATGTCATCATAAAAGTCCTGAGTAGTAGCATCAATATCACCAGTGTTACTACTAACACTTTTAAAATATTCTAAAAGATGATTGATATTAATTTATGGTTAGGATACACTGTTTTTACGCTTTGAAAAATATTCATAAAACTTCTTCGGATTTTTCTTTCTAAGAAACTCAACCATATCACCTCCTTGTCGTTTATATTGTCGTTTGAGTCTATATTCCAACTTTTTGTAAGCCCGTTTTTTAAACAATGCATTCTTATACTCATTATATCTAATTTTACATTCATCAGTAAACCACGGTTTGTCCTCTTTCTCCACCTTATATTGACGGGGATAGTGTGATGTACTTTTAGCAATTTTAACGTCACAGTTAGGTAAGACTACGTCAGTTATAACACCACAAAAGTTGGCTACACATCTAGCAAGTTCTTCATGAGTAACCAAAGGCATATCACATATATCAAGGAGTTCTTCAACTATTACATTAAGACCATTACATATTTTATCTACATTATCTCTGTTCCACCTTACATTTTTAAATGTCTTACCTGTACATGAAGCACCGTTATGGCCATCAGTTATATAATTGCTATATGAACTGATATTGAAGGAGAAATACAATGGTAAATGGTCAGAAAGAGTATTTAACTCGCCCGTACCAAAGTGTCCCTGGTACTCATTCGTACTGTTTTATAAGTTTTAACCGAGTTGCTTCCCTTTAAGTTGTACACATTTCCAATACGGTCGTTGATTTTGTGTTATATATACACATACATACATCCCGTGTTACTTCACCTGAAGTCGTATTAAAAATTACATTCAAACCCTTTTGTTGTGGTTTGCTATGATACAATCAAATATATAATTCTTCAAATAGATTCTTCAAAACAAAAGTGTAAAAAAAGTGTGCATGCTTCATGTTATTTAAAGAATCAAACATAAATTTGCATACAAAATATTATTATTAGAAAATGCCACCCATCTCATACTAGTTAACCAAGCGTACGAATGATTCACACTAAGGTAATATTACACATTGTCGTGATTACACGAAACACCATGACTAGAGTTGTCTTGTTGTTACAGTTTACGTCGAGATGGTCCCGACCTCGTAATAAGACAGATTTCAATACTTTGGAATTCAAATTTGTGAATGAGATAGGTTTAACTAAAGGTGTTAAAATGATATAAAGCTAACCAGACCGAATGCTCCGCAATGGTACATTGTTTAGAATTCATTTAGATGCCAAATTCATCCGGAGCTTCGTATTATACTTGTGGCTACAAGGAACCTCAATATCATCGTGAATTATTTTGTTATTAAATCAATATGAAACCGAGGTTCGATTTACCTGTATTACCCAACAGATATAACTGAATACCGATTTGAGCCATGTTAAACGTCATGTTGTTAAACTTGGGGATGACCATAGCGTCTTTTAGTTTATGTTATCGGAGTTTGACATACAGACGTGTGTTTTGGGAGACATCGCCGACAGAAATGGGACGTAGGCGAGGAAAGGAGAGATAAACATCCCCATGTAACGGGATCCGGAGCAGCCGAGAAGTTAGGATTTCTTCAATGTCCCCAAACCAGAAGATAAACACACAAATAACAGATTGTGGCGATATGCAGCGGGACACAACAGGTCTGTTCTTGCCTCGAACCTGCACGTGTTTATCGTATTTGATATGGCTTGGTACATATTTAATATATAGAATGTAATAACGAGTTATAAAGTACGTTCTGTTGTTACGATCAAATACACATTTTTCACACTTTGAAGTTTAATTCTTACAGTAAAATTATAATTCATCAAGACTAGTACGGAACTTTATTATAACAAGTGAGGAACAAGACCTGTGCAAACGTCATCGCTATAATGTAGAATCATTAAGAACAATTTGGAATGTGATTGCTACAATTTAACATGAGTTATCTTTTGTTTACCAACGTAAGAATAGCTTGATTATCAAACCTAACATCGATTCTGTCCTTTAAACTAACGACTTTATAATGACAAAGCTAATGGTTATTTTTTTTTCTTTATACTCCAATGGATTTGTTAAAACTGGAAGTTAACTTGTTCGTGATTAGAATGCAGCTGTTAAAATTCAATGTGCACTATATTTAGAAAAAGAATCACAAAATTGAAGCCTCATATAAGATTATTTATAAAAAAATGTCATGACGACAAAATATATAATCTACACGGCTCGGTGATGGTGTGTTAAACACACACAAACTAGAGACGATGTAAGGTGTGTCTCAACAGTTACATGATGTTATAAATATATATATTCAAGACACGATGTAAGGTGTGTCGCAACAGTTACATGGTGTGTCTAATATATATAATCCAGAGGCGATGTAAGGTATATATAATCTAGAGACGGTGTAAGGTGTGTCTCAACAGTTACATGATGTTATAAATATATATATTCAAGACACGATGTAAGGTGTGTCGCAACAGTTACATGGTGTGTCTAATATATATAATCCAGAGGCGATGTAAGGTGTGTCGCAACAGTTACATGGTGTGTTTAATATATATAATCTAGAGACGATGTCAAGTGTGTCTCAACAGTGACATGATGTGTTTAATATATATAATCTAGAGACGGGGTAAGGTGTGTCTCAACAGTTACATGATGTGTTATATATATATTCTAGAGACGATGTCAAGTGTGTCTCAACAGATACATGATGTGTTTAATATCTACAATCTAGAGACGATGTAAGGGGTTTCTCAACAGTTACATGATGTGTTTAATATATATGATCTAGAGACGATGTAAGGTGTGTCTCAACAGTTGCATGGTGTTTAATATATATAATCTAGAGACGATGCCAAGTGTGTCTCAACAGTTACATGATGTGTGATGTGTTTAATATATATAATCTAGAGACGCTGTAAGGTGTGTCTCAACAGTTACATGGTGTGATTAATATACACAATCTAGAGACGATGTAAGGGGTGTCTCAACAGTTACATGGCGTGTTTGATATATATAATCTAGAGACGGTGTAAGGTGTGTCTCAACAGTTACATGATGTTATAAATATATATATTCAAGACACGATGTAAGGTGTGTCGCAACAGTTACATGGTGTGTCTAATATATATAATCCAGAGGCGATGTAAGGTATATATAATCTAGAGACGGTGTAAGGTGTGTCTCAACAGTTACATGGTGTGGTTAATATATATAATCTAGAGACGATGTAAGGGGTGTCTCAACAGTTACATGGCGTGTTTGATATATATAATCTAGAGACGGTGTAAGGTGTGTCTCAACAGTTACATGATGTTATAAATATATATATTCCAGACACGATGTAAGGTGTGTCGCAACAGTTACATGGTGTGTTTAATATATATAATCCAGAGGCGATGTAAGGTGTGTCTCAACAGTTACATGATGTGTTATATATATATATTCTAGAGACGATGTCAAGTGTGTCTCAACAGTTACATGATGTGTTTAATATCTACAATCTAGAGACGATGTAAGGTGTGTTTCAACAGTTACATGATGTGTTATATATATATAATCTAGAGACGATGTGAGGTGTGTCTCAACAGTTACATGGTGTGGTTAATATACACAATCTAGAGACGATGTAAGGAGTGTGTCTCAACAGTTACATGATGTGTTTAATATATCTAATCTAGAGACGATGTAAGGTGTGTGTCTCAACAGTTACATGATGTGTTTAATATACACAATCTCGAGACGATGTAAGATGTGTCTCAAGGGTTACACGATGTGTTCAATATACACAATCTAGAGACGATTTAAGGTGTTTTCCGAAAGTAACATGGTGTGTTTAATATACACAGCCTAGAGACGATGGAAGGTGTCTGTCTCAACATTTACATGGTGCGGTAATATACACAATCTAGAGACGATGTAAGGTGTCTGTCTCAACAGTTACATAGTGTGTTTAATATACACAATCTTGAGACGATGTAAGGTGTCTGTCTCAACAGTTACATGGTGTGTTTAATATACACAATCTAGAGACGATGTAAGGTTGGTCTCAACAGTTACATGGTGTGTTTAATATAAACAAACTAGAGACGATGTAAGGTGTGACTCAACAGTTACATGGCGTGTTTAATATTTATAATCTAGAGACGATGTAAAGTGTCTGTCTCAACAGTTACATGGTGTGGTAATATACACAATGTAAAGACGATGTAAGGTGTGTGTCAACAGTTACATGGCGTGTTTAATATCTATAATCTAGAGACAATGAAAGGTGTGTCTCAACAGTTACATGATGTGTGTAATATATATAATCTAGAGACGATGTAAGGTGTGTCTCAACAGTTACATGATGTGTTTAATATATATATTCTAGAGACGGTGTAAGGTGTGTCTCAGCAGTTACATGGTGTGTTTAATATACACAATCTAGAGACGATGTAAGGTGTGTGTCTCAACAGTTACATGGTGTGGTTAATATACACAATCTAGAGACGATGTAAGGTTGGTCTCAACAGTTACATGGTGTGTTTAATATAAACAAACTAGAGACGATGTAAGGTGTGTCTCAACAGTGTCTCAGCAGTTACATGGTGTGTTTAATATATATAATCTAGAGACGATGTAAGGTGTGTGTCAACAGTTACATGGCGTGTTTAATATCTATAATCAAGAGACGATGTAAGGTGTGTCTCAACAGTTACATGGTGTGTTTAATATATATAATCTAGAGACGATGTTAAGTGTCTGTCTCAACAGTTACATGGTGTGGTTATATACACAATGTAGAGACGAGGTAAGGTGTGTGTCAACAGTTACATGGCGTGTTTAATATCTATAATCAAGAGACGATGTAAGGTGTGTCTCAACAGTTACATGGTGTGGTAATATACACAATGTAGAGACGATGTAAGGTGTGTGTCAACAGTTACATGATGTGTTTAATATATATAATCTAGAGACGATGTAAGGTGTCTATCTCAACAGTTACATGGTGTGTTTAATATACACAATCTAGCGACGCTGTACGGTGTGTCTCAACAGTTACATGATGTGTGTAATATATATAATCTAGAGACGATGTAAGGTGTCTATCTCAACAGTTACATGGTGTGTTTAATATCTACAATCTAGAGACGATGTAAGGTGTGTCTCAACAGATACATGGCGTGTTTAATATACACAATCTAGACACGATGTAAGGGGTGTCTCCACAGTTACATAATGTGTTTAATATATATAATCTAGAGACGGGGTTATATACACAATGTAGAGACGAGGTAAGGTGTGTGTCAACAGTTACATGGCGTGTTTAATATCTATAATCTAGAGACGATGTAAGGTGTGTCTCAACAGATACATGGCGTGTTTAATATACACAATCTAGAGAGGATGTAAGGGGTGTCTCCACAGTTACATAATGTGTTTAATATATATAATCTAGAGACGATGTAAAGTGTCTGTCTCAACAGTTACATGGTGTGGTAATATACACAATGTAGAGACGATGTAAGGTGTGTGTCAACAGTTACATGATATGTTTAATATATATAATCTAGAGACGGTGTAAGGTGTGTCTCAACAGTTACATGATGTGTTATATATATATAATCTAGAGACGATGTGAGGTGTGTCTCAACAGTTACATGGTGTGGTTAATATACACAACCTAGAGACGATGTAAGGTGTGTGTCTCAACAGTTACATGGCGGGTTTAATATACACAATCTAGAGACGATGTAAGGTGTATGTCAACAGTTTCATGGCGTGTTTAATATCTATAATCTAGAGACGATGTAAGGTGTGTCTCAACAGATACATGGCGTGTTTAATATACACAATCTAGAGAGGATGTAAGGGGTGTCTCCACAGTTACATAATGTGTTTAATATATATAATCTAGAGACGGGGTTATATACACAATGTAGAGACGAGGTAAGGTGTGTGTCAACAGTTACATGGCGTGTTTAATATCTATAATCTAGAGACGATGTAAGGTGTGTCTCAACAGATACATGGCGTGTTTAATATACACAATCTAGAGACGATGAAAGGTGTGTCTCAACAGTTACATGATGTGTTATATATATATAATCTAGAGACGATGTGAGGTGTGTCTCAACAGTTACATGGTGTGGTAATATACACAATGTAGAGACGATGTAAGGTGTATGTCAACAGTTTCATGGCGTGTTTAATATCTATAATCTAGAGACGATGTAAGGTGTGTCTCAACAGATACATGGCGTGTTTAATATACACAATCTAGAGACGATGTAAGGCGTGTCTCAACAGTTACATGGTGTGTTTAATATATATAATCTAGAGGCGATGTAAGGTTGTCTCAACAGTTACATGGTGTGTTCAATATCTAAAATCTGGAGACGATGTAAGGTGTGTCTCAACAGTTACATGATGTAGTTAATACACACAATCTAGAGACGATGTAAGGTGTGTGTCTCAACAGTTACATGTTGTGTTTAATATATATAATCTAGAGACGATGTAATGTGTGTCTCAACAGTTACATGATGTGTTATATATATATTCTAGAGACGATGTAAGGTGTGTCTCAACAGTTACATGGTGTGTTTAATATATATAATCTAGAGACGATGTAAGGTGTCTGTCTCAACAGTTACATGGTGTGGTTAATATACACAACCTAGAGACGATGTAAGGTGTGTGTCTCAACAGTTACATGATGTGTTTAATATATCTAATCTAGAGACGGTGTAAGGTGTGTCTCAACAGTTACATGGTGTGGTACATGTAGTATACACAATCTGGTTACATGGTGTGTTTAATATACACAATCTAGAGACGATGTAAGGTGTTTGTCTCAACAGTTACATGATGTGTTTAATATATATAATCTAAAGACGATGTAAGGTGTGTCTCAACAGTTACATGATGTGTTTAACATATATAATCTAGAGACGATGTAAGCTGTGTCTCAACAGTTACATGATGTGTTTAATATATATAATCTAGAGACGGTGTAAGGTGTGTCTCTACAGTTACATGATGTGTTTAATATACACAATCTAGAGACGATTTAAGGTGTGTCTCAACAGTTACATGGCGTGTTTAATATACACAATCTAGAGTAATGTAAGGTGTGTGTCTAAACAGTTACATGATGTGTTTAATATACACAATCTAGAGACGATGTAAGGTGTGTCTCAACAGTTACATGGTGTGTTTAATAAAAACAAACTAGAGACGATGTAAGGTGTGTCTCAACAGTTACATGGCGTGGTTAATATACAAAATCTGGAGACGATGTAAGGTGTGTCTCAACAGTTACATGGCGTGTTTAATATCTATAATCTAGAGACGATGTAAGGTGTGTATCAACAGTTACATGGCGTGTTTAATATCTATAATCTAGAGACGATGTAAGGTGTGTGTCAACAGTTTCATGGCGTGTTTAATATTTACAATCTAGAGACGATGTAAGGTGTGTTTCAACAGTTACATGGCGTGGTTAATATACACAATCTAGAGAGGATGTAAAGTGTGTCTCAACAGTTAAATGGTGTGTTTAATATACACAAACTAGAGACGACGTAAGGTGTGTCTCAACAGTTACATGGTGTGCTTAATAAAAACAAACTAGAGACGATGTAAGGTGTGTTTCAACAGTTACATGGCGTGGTTAATATACACAATCTAGAGAGGATGTAAAGTGTGTCTCAACAGTTAAATGGTGTGTTTAATATACACAAACTAGAGACGACGTAAGGTGTGTCTCAACAGTTACATGATGTGTTTAATATACACAAACTAGAGACGACGTAAGGTGTGTCTCAACAGTTACATGGTGTGCTTAATAAAAACAAACTAGAGACGATGTAAGGTGTATCTCAACAGTTACATGGCGTGGTTAATATACAAAATCTGGAGACGATGTAAGGTGTGTCTCAACGGTTACATGGCGTGGTTAATATACACAATCTAGAGACGATGTAAAGTGTGTCTCAACAGTTAAATGGTGTGTTTAATATACACAAACTAGAGACGATGTAAGGTGTGTTTCAACAGTTACATGGCGTGGTTAATATACACAATCTAGAGAGGATGTAAAGTGTGTCTCAACAGTTAAATGGTGTGTTTAATATACACAAACTAGAGACGACGTAAGGTGTGTCTCAACAGTTACATGGCCTGGTTAATATACAAAATCTGGAGACGATGTAAGGTGTGTCTCAACAGTTACATGGTGTGGTTAATATACACAATCTAGAGACGATGTAAAGTGTGTCTCAACAGTTACATGGTGTGTTTAATATACACAAACTAGAGACGATGTAAGGTGTGTCTCAACAGTTGCATGGTGTGTTTAATATATATAATCTAGAGATTTTCGGTATTCCGATGGGGACTTACCGTGCTCCATAGATTTTCGGTATTCAGATGGGGACTTACCGTGTTCCATAGATTTTCGGTATTTCGATTGGGACTTACCGTGTTCCATAGATTATCGGTATTTCGATGGGGACTTACCGTGTTCCATAGATTTTCGGTATTCCGATGGGGACTTACCGTGTTCCATAGATTTTCGGTATTCAGATGGGGACTTACCGTGTTCCATATATGATATGTATTCCGATGGTGACTTACCGTGTTCCATAGATTTTCTGTATTCCGACGGGGACTAGCATTGTACTAGTGGTCTGGCCCATCTTCTTTTACATAAAATTCCACATTCAATTATTGAGATGATGTATTTTCATTGAACAATAACAAAAAATACCTTTTTCTATATTTTTGTTCTCTAGAACCTGAAATTATAGCCACAACAGACTCTTCTTCAGTCTCATAACATGAAATATACCTACAGTACCACCAAACTCTGTGACAAATAGGAAGAATTGTATGATCGTTAATTAGATATGTCAGACTCTCCTTTGTGTGTGGAGTGTTACACGTGAGTAGATATCTAGAACCTATTATAAGCAGCATGATATCTAGGTAGAGGTGTGATGTTGACCAGGGTTTTTTCTGCTGTAGAAGTGTCAATCTTATTGAATATTACAGTCGTGACCAAGTGTCCAGGGTTTTCTACTAGATGAGCTCAAATCTACTGAAAAGTTACGCCTGCTTTTCTACTGTATTTAAATATGTAACAGGAAATGGAGTAGTGTGCTTCAACATGGAACTGAACTCGCGACCCCAGACCTCCTAGTCGGACGCTCCACCACTAAGCTAAGGGTAAATTCTCTCTAGCGCGAAGATAAAAGGCGACTGTAATAAATCTGCCACAAATATTATTTAGTCTACCTAAATGTTACAGTCGTTATCATGTTGTCAATTAATGACTTCCCACCCTTCGTAATATACATGTTTTTTTGTCGTATTTTCGTGTCGTCATTTCCGTATTGCGTATCGGGCATTCCATTACCGTAGTGTAAATTATAGTAACACCGGGTAAACAATAGTACACGTGCGTGACGATAATATGTGAACACACACTATCGAGACTTAACTTAGAAATGTGTAATCACACGTACTTCAGAAACAAAGCTTATGATACAAAGACATTAATTAACTCACGGGAAAACACTGACATACGATCAGACGACTTCAAGAAGGTCGTACATGTATATGAGGCGCATGGAATGCAGACTGATGTGTTTTGTTTACCGACCCCACCTGTACCACTGTACCGATAAAACGTCAGAATAATTCGGACTACTGTACCACGGACTTAGATAATCTAATTCCGTGCCTGTACGTACATGTATCACGTGCTAACAGTAGTTCACAAGCTCTTGGTCGCTACGACTTTTGTTGTCGAGCGAGTTACGCTCTGTCAGATAAATCGGTTCACAAATGCAATTACAATAACTCTGTGAAAATAGTGGTTTGTAAAATTGCATGTGAGTGCACGTAATAACGGTATACCATGCGACAGCCTATGGTTACATATGTACCTGACATGCGTAAGCGGGCTATGGAATGACGTCCAAAGTTAACATGATTGAGAGTAATTTGTTCCATAAAAGAACAGTTAATTGACAATTAAATATAGTAATTAATTTTATTTCCGTCGTTTTTGGTATAGTGAAGAAAATAAGTGTCATTGAATAAATTCTATCTCTGCAAAAAGTTCCGATTTTTTTCAAGGTAGACAACTCTCACCAGGATCAAAATTATTGTAAAATGTAAAATAAATTAATTATAAAGACGTTGTGTGCATTTGGTTCAATTTTTCACTCTTTTTGAATGAAACTGTGTCCTGTTTGCTTTTAGCTTGTATTTAGTAACTTTTGTCCATACATTTTCAATAAAAAACGCTTTTTGTAACATGTTGTAGATATTTTATGATAAATAAAATATTTGTAGGGTTGATTAGCAATGTTTCTTTTCATTATTTTATTATTGTTATAGTTTTAAACAATGCCACACGCTCAAAAAATGTGAAAGTGTTGAATTTGACAAAAGTTCTATTTTTTACAAACAAATCCTCAGTTTATCGGAATGCTTAAATTTTCATAAAATCATCTCTGCAGAGTGACATAACCATTATGTAAAACTTTCATTGAATTCTGCTGGCTAATTGCGAAAGGGTGGAGCCTCCTCAACCAAAGTGGCACAGTCGGCATCTTTTGACCAGACTTTAATCTAATTTAATGTTAACGACGTCATCCTGTACACAGGGGTTTCTACTGGAGATGCTCCAATCTACTGACATGTTACAGTCGTCTACATGTTGACCAGGGTTTTTTAATGGAGATGTTTTCAGTCGATTTAAATGTTACATCTGGATTTTTCTACTGAAAGGGCTTCAGTCTATTTAAATGTTTCACCGGGTTTTCTTTCTACTGAAAGGGCTTCAATCTATTTAAATGTTACACCGGGGTTTTCTACTGAGAGGGCTTCAATATATTTAAATGTTACACCGGGGTTTTCTACTGAGAGGGCTTCAATCTATTTAAATGTTACACCGGGGTTTTCTACTGAGAGGGCTTCAATCTATTTAAATGTTACACAGGGTTTTTCTACTGAGAGGGCTTCAATCTATTTAATTGTTACACCGGGGTTTTCTTTCTACTGACAGGGATTCAATCGATTTAAATGTTACATCGGGATTTTCTACTGAAAGGGCTTCAGTCGATTTAATAGTTACACCGGGATTTTTTCTACTGAAAGGGCTTCAATCTATTTAAATGTTACTCCGGGGTTTTCTACTGAAAGTGCTTCAATATATCTAATTTTTACACCAGGGTTTTCTACTGAAATGGGTTCAATCTATTTAAATGTTACACCGGGGTTTTCTTTCTACTGAAAGGGATTCAATCTATTAAATTGTTCTTACGGGGTTTTCTACTGAGAGGGCTTCAATCTATTCAAATGTGACACCGGGGTTTTCTTTCTACTGAAAGAGCTTCAATCTATTTAAATGTTACACTGGGGTTTTCTACTGAAAGGGCTTCAATCTATTTAAATGTTACACCGGGGTTTTCTACTGAGAGGGCTTCAATCTATTTAAATGTTACACCGGGGTTTTCTTTCTACTGAAAAGGATTCAATCTATTTAATTGTTACATCGGGGTTTTTACTGAGAGGGCTTCAATCTATTTAAATGTTACACCGGGGTTTTCTACTGAAATGGCTTCAATCTATTTAAATGTGACAGTCGCCATCAAGGCTGATTTACATATATGAGATATTAGTGTCTATCACGACGAAACGCTCGTTTGCGCTGTCCTGGATCACTTTACAGGAGACACTTTTTTTAGAAAGGGGAGGGGGGAGTAATGTCTTTCCGTTTTACTGCCTTCTCATGTTTTGTCCTTTACATGTTTAGAATAGTTGTTAAAGCCGTTGGTATTTATTGGCTAGCTGATTTGCTGTTGTAAACCTTGTGTTCGATACGGAGACAGGACGAATCACATCAATATATCCGTTTGATATTTGAGTTCTCTCTGTAACCTATATTTATAGATCTATGATAAAAAAAGGGATTAAATAACCATGTGAAGGAAGTAAATGTAGAAAAAATAAGATTAACGACCGACTAAAATACTAGCTGCTTTCACCCTTCACAGGGCTCTTCAGGTTTATTCCTGTCATGTGTTTTGAAATCATTATAGATCTCTATATATATAAAACTTGTGTGATTGTGTTTGTTTGGTAGGAGTAGGTGTAATGTGAAATTCCAAGATAGCAGTAGCATACGTCATATTTGTTTAGTATCAATAACTTGCCATACCTGAGAGTGTACATTGCCATCATGGCAATGCTTCTTTCAAATATTCTCATTCCAAATTATTTACCCTGTTTTTTGAAATTCGATAGTGTAGCTGCTTAACGTGGCAACACGTTGGCGGCCATAGCTAGTATGCTTGTCCCCAGGAGATATGTAACACCCAACAAGTGGGCGAGGTGTTCTACACGATGGGCGAAATAGGAAAGAAGGTTTGGACCCCGAAGACAACTTTAAGATTTTTTTAAGCAATAAAACGTAAACCGAATCAGTCTATATTAAGAAATGCCGCCTACATATAGAAAGCAGTCGGGGTTACGGAAGTTCGAGAGACAGCATGCATGCACATCAAAGAGGTTTAACGGAGTACACACTGTGGCACCATCAACTATCACAACTACGTACATGTCTAGCACGTGATATGTTACACGTTACATGAATAAACAGAAACACTGGGTTGATCCCCGCCAAGAAGTGGCACCTAACAAGATGAACATTTAATTACGAATGTAAAGAGACAAAATAAGACATATAACCAGTTTATATAGATCTGCATAAAATATCACGTATGATGGGGAGCGTCACTATTGATGGTGCTCGTTGACACGGAATGGCAAACATCCACACTTTCCCGACATTATGTCTCATATCAAGGCTACATGTGTTTTGACGTCAACACATATGACACCCGCCATGTTGTCTCCCGTCAACACATGTTGCACCTGTCATGTGTTTTGACGTCAACACATATGTCACCCGCCATGATGTCTCTCGTCAAAACATGTTGCACCTGTCATGTGTTTTGAAATCAACACATATGTCACCCGCCATGTTGTCTCCCGTCAACACATGTTTGACCTGTCATGTGTTCTGAAATCAACACATATGTCACCCTCCATGTTGTCTCCCGTCAACACATGTTGGACCTGTCATGTTTTCTGACATTGACACATATGTCACTCGTCAATTGGTTCCCGTCAAATCCAGGGCAGTATTTCTGCAAATTTTACAAAGAGTATGACAGGGAATAAAATCTCATTTTAGCAAATCAGGTCATTTGTAAATATACAGTGATGTGGGGAATATGAGGAATGAGAATTTAAAATAAAGCGTTATTTTTTTCGCAAAATTGCGTTTTGAGATAAAATATTTCCTGACAGTAGGAATTGTTTTTAAAGTTGACAACTCATTAGGGCAAGCAGTCTGTACATACTAAAAACATTAGAGGTGATGATGTCGATTAGTTGATTAGAGGAGGACAACTGGACTAAGAACGTGACCTTGTAACAATGAAGTATGTATAGCCACGAGCGCAGGCTTAATGACGTCCGATCATATCGATCCCAGTTTGTGGAAACACTTGATGACACGAAATAATACGGTACACCTAGAGTGTACCTACCCTTGGTGATACTACAGGGCGCTGTACACCGACAGAGTGTAGAAACAATTAACGATACTATAGGGCATTGTACACTTACAGAATGTAAAAACTATTAATGTTATTATAGGGCTCTGTGCACTTACAGAATGTAAAACAACTAATGATACTATAGGGCTCTGTACACTTACAGAATGTAGCCACAATTAATGATACTATACAGAGTGTGAATTAATGATACTATAGGGCGCTGTACACCGACAGAGTGTAAATTAATGATAACATAGGACGCTGTACACCGACAGAGTGTGAATTAATGATAATATAGGACGCTGTACACCGACAGAGTGTGAATTAATGATAATATAGGACTCTGTACACCGACAGAGTGTGAATTAATGATAATATAGGACGCTGTACACCGACATAGTGTGAATTAATGATACTATAGGGCGCTGTGCACCGACAAAGTGTGACTTAATGATACTAGAGGGCGCTGTACACCGACAGATTGTGAATTAATGATAATATAGGACGCTGTACCCCGACAGAGTGTGAATTAATGATAATATAGGACGCTGTACCCCGACAGAGTGTGAATTAATGATAATATAGGACTCTGTACACCGACAGAGTGTGAATTAATGATACTATAGGGCGATGTACACTTACAGAATGTAGAAACAATTAACGATACTATAGGGCGCTGTACACTTACAGAATATAAAAACAATAAATGATATGGTAGGGCGCTGTACACTTACAGAATGTAGACACAATTAATGTTATTATAGGGCGCTGTACACTTACAGAATGTAAAAACAATTGATGATACTATAGGACGCTGTACACAGACAGGGTGTGAATTAATGATACTATAGGGCGCTGTGCACCGACAAAGTGTGACTTAATGATACTATAGGGCGCTGTACGCCGACAGAGTGTAAATTAATGATACTATAGGGCGCTGTGCACCGACAAAGTGTGACTTAATGATACTATAGGGCGCTGCACACCGACAGAGTGTGAATTAATGATACTATATGGCGCTGTACACCGACAGAGTGTGAATTAATGATAATATAGGACTCTGTACACCGACAGAGTGTGAATTAATGATACATGAGGGCGCTGTACACCGACAGAGTGTGAATTAATGATACTATATGGCGCTGTACACCGACAGAGTGTGAATTAATGATAATATAGGACGCTGTACCCCGACAGAGTGTGAATTAATGATACATGAGGGCGCTGTACACCGACAGATTGTGAATTAATGATAATATAGGACGCTGTACCCCGACAGAGTGTGAATTAATGATAATATAGGACTCTGTACACCGACAGAGTGTGAATTAATGATACTATATGGCGCTGTACACCGACAGAGTGTGAATTAATGATAATATAGGACTCTGTACACCGACAGAGTGTGAATTAATGATACTATAGGGCGATGTACACTTACAGAATGTAAAAACACCTAATGATAATTTTGGGCGCTGTACACTAACGGAAGGTAAAAACAATTAATGATACTATAGGGCGCTGTACACCGACAAAGTGTGACTAAATGATACTATAGGGCGCTGTACACCGACATAGTGTAAATTAATGATAATAAAGGACGCTGTACACCGACAGAGTGTGAATTAATGATACTATATGGCGCTGTACACCGACAGAGTGTGAATTAATGATAATATAGGACTCTGTACACCGACAGAGTGTGAATTAATGATAATATAGGACTCTGTACACCGACAGAGTGTGAATTAATGATACTATATGGCGCTGTACACCGACAGAGTGTGAATTAATGATACTATATGGCGCTGTACACCGACAGAGTGTGAATTAATGATAATATAGGACGCTGTACACCGACATAGTGTGAATTAATGATACTATAGGGCGCTGTGCACCGACAAAGTGTGACTTAATGATACTATAGGGCGCTGCACACCGACAGAGTGTGAATTAATGATACTATAGGGCGCTGTACACTTACAGAATGTAGACACAATTAATGTTATTATAGGGTGATGTACACTTACAGAATGTAAAAACAATTAATGATAATTTTGGGCGCTGTACACTAACGGAAAGTAAAAACAATTAATGTTACTATAGGGCGCTGTACACTAACGGAATGTAGACACAATTAATGATACTATAGGGCGCTGTACACCGACAGAATGTGAATTAATGATACTATAGGGCGATGTACACTTACAGAATGTAGAAACAATTAACGATACTATAGGGCGCTGTACACTTACAGAATGTAGACACAATTAATGATACTATATGGCGCTGTACACTTACAGAATGTAGAAACAATTAACGATACTATAGGGCATTGCACACTTACAGAATGTAGACACAATTAATGATAATTTTGGGCGCTGTACACCGACAGAGTGTGAATTAATGATACTATAGGGCGATGTACACTAACGGAATGTAGACACAATTAATGATAATATAGGGCACAAAAGGGCAATGTACACTGACAGAGAGTAGCACTGTACGGTGTCCGTGTTAACAATTAGTGAATGATAACGCTGTACAGAGACAGCGCTGTATAGAGACAGCGCTGTACAGAGACAGCGCGTACTTGTGAGTAGTTATGTTACATCTGTATAGGAGATAGAGTGTAACAACAGGAAGTAATACTAGAGGCCGTATAAAAACATTTATCAAAATTAATGAGAATTAGACCACATTAGCGTATCATATTATGATACTAGAAGGCTAGCATGTAGTAGATTGAAATATGTACCATTGCTGCGAAAAACAGTTTTTTTTTCGTCATGCTTTATAGAACATGGACGGGTATATAAAGTCCTCGCTGATGATTCTTGTATTCCTTTCTATATTTCGCTTTTAAAAATCATATTTGAGCATAACATATGATCTCCTTTATGCTATAAAAATTGAAATGGCGTATCTTGTTTCATTCATCTACTATTTAAGGAGGGAGAACCCGGAGATAGTACAACTCGTTCGCCGAGACGCTACAGACTGGTCTAACGGATGTAGCTGTCCATCCCACGTGCGTCATCGACAGATCGTTATGGTGCACGCAGCAATAAAACACAATTTTGTAAAGAAGTAAATGTTCTTGTTGGTTCTCCGGCACGACGTAGTGGCTGTTTAGTGGTCAGAGGCTGTATAAAGCTTATATAGATTGATGGAATGTCATTATCAACATCACGTTAATCATAGTTTCTATAGTATAGGTTCTGTAATTAAGTATCTGTACAATATAGAAGGCATTATTATGAGAGTTGATTAATGAATATGCCGTAACTAGTTCCGTTGTTTATGACGAAGTGAAAATTACTCTAGACACTTAAACGTGACGGAACTTTCCCATTTTCTTAGAATTAGCAAATATTTTTCTCTGACAGTAACCGAGAGACGATCAAATAAATCTACACCAAAGAAACATCAAATTTACAGAACCGGAGAAAAGATATACAAAAATTGGGGAAAAACACGATCACAATCAGGATATGGTGTGCGAAATACACTGAAATATAAGCGAGTCTAGTAATATCTGTAGCCGATGTCAGCGGCGACGATTAACTAGGCAGGCTATGATCGTATGGACGACTGAACTGTCTTAATATCTCCAGGTGTACTGACCATTCCCTGTTGCTGTACAGGAGTGACTTCCAAGGTTCTCCAGGCCTCACCTCCGGTACTCGGACCTCTCGGCGTATATATAGGTACACAAGACAAAATAATTGTTCAGATATAACGTCAGACCATGTGATTGTTCAAGTATAGAATAACACATGGTATTTTTACCAGTTAAGTGACACATGGTGTTTTTACCAGTAAAGTTACACATGGTGTTTTTAACAGGAAAGTGTAACACATGGTATTTTTACCAGGAAAGTGTAACACATGGTTTTTTTTACCAGGAAAGTGTAACACATGGTGATTTTACCAGTAAAGTTTCACATGGTGTTTTACCAGTAAAGTTATACATGGTTTTTTTTACCATGAAAGTGTAACACATGGTGG
The DNA here is from genome assembly GCF_002113885.1 of Mizuhopecten yessoensis. NCBI lineage: Eukaryota > Metazoa > Mollusca > Bivalvia > Pectinida > Pectinidae > Mizuhopecten > Mizuhopecten yessoensis. The sequence continues at coordinate 145,352 of NW_018403940.1, forward strand.
TTTTACCAGTAAAGTGTAACACATGGTGTTTTTACCAGTGAAGTGTAACACATGGTGTTTTAACCAGGAAAGTGTAATACATGGTGATTTTACCAGTACAATTTTAGCACATAGTAGAATAATTTTAGAAAGTGTGCTTTTGTCTGTATAATGTAATTGACGAGATTGTTGTACAAGTGCATTGTGATACAACGGAGTAGTACGAAAATTATCATAGAAAACATGAATGTTTCCATTACAATGCATTGACAAGAGCTTACGAACACAGGAATAACTCAGCAGATATTTAACGGACTGTAGAAATGCATATTGGGCATAACACCAATGTATTGTCAGTATATCTGGGAAATAACCTCAACTGAGCTGTCTCCGAGTGTGGTGTTATGGTGTTGTAAGGTGTTGATATGGTGATACAAAATTGTAATAAAAAAGCGACAATTGTTGTAAAACATCTTGACAAAGTAATGGTATAATAATCGCATCCGATAAAGCATCAAGTATCGGTTAGAAACAGACAAGATAAATACAGAGGCTGTAAGTATGGTAAAGGGATCCTGGACGGCAGGATGGACACGAGAAATGACAGAGCCGGTGGACGAGACGGCGTTAATACCGATATTCATGCTCTGTTGACATTCGTTCCATTTCTAATTTCACCGGCAAATGCCATTTTGTCGGTGTATCGATTGTGTTCGACATTCTGTCGTTACTGGATCCAGTGGTGACATAGCCGGGTGATAACTCTACTCCTTCCCTGTGGTTCTCCATCCGTGTCCGCAAGTATCAATAAAACGACACGTTCATACTCCTAAGTGGATACAAACACGTAATACAACTATTTATGTAAGGTCTATATCGACACGTGAACAAGACGCCCACAAATAACCAAAAAAATGTAGCATGAAAGTGTATGATCCGAGTAGTTAATACAGGATCCGAGTGATAAATACAGGATCCGAGTGGTAAATACAGGATCCTAGTCGTAAATAAGGATCCGAGTCGTAAAAACAGGATCCGGTCGTAAATACAGGATCCGAGTAGCAAATACAGGATCCAAGTGGTAAATACAGGATCCGAGTGATAAATACAGGATCCGAGTGGTAAATACAGGATCCGAGTCGTAAATAAGGATCCGAGTCGTAAAAACAGGATCCGAGTCGTAAATACAGGATCCGAGTAGCAAATACAGGATCCAAGTGGTAAATACAGGATCCAAGTGGTAAATACAGGATCCGAGTGATAAATACAGGATCCGGGTGGTAAATGCAGGATCCGAGTGATAAATACAGGATCCGAGTGGTAAATACGGGATCCGAGTGATAAATACAGGATCCGAGTGGTAAATACAGGATTCGAGTAGTAAATACGGGATCCGAGTGGTAAATACGGGATCCGAGTGGTAAATACAGGATCCGAGTGGTAAATACAGGATCCGAGGAGCAAATACAGGATATTTAATGGTTCACCATTGAATACCATATATGTTTTTCATGAGTAAGGTAGAATTCTGACATAAGAGTGGAATATATATATGGTGTTCATTAAAGATTCTCTATTTATTACATTCGAAGGGCAACGACGAAAATATTACGGCGCAAAATAATTCAATTAGCAAAGTATGGGATCTAGTATTATAATGTTGGACGCCATATTCAGTTTTCTGTTGCTTGCACATGTTGCGAAAGCACACCGTGCAATATATTTCGTACAACGTGTAACATTGTGGTATCCCAAAACTGTGGTATGTGCCGTTTCCAAAGGCCTTAGATTAATTAGAGCTTCACCTGTGAGTATTGTCTTAAACAAGATGCAAATTAAATGGAACTATAATTTTGTTTTCGTAAACAAATACGCATGTCTCCCTTATTAGCCAATTGAAAAACTCCGGTATAAAAACAAATTAACAAAGGGCCATATCGCTATATATAGTGGGGCACGAGACCCGAATTTAGAATTTGACACTCCTAATTACCCAAGATACATTAAAATTTTAGCAAATTTGGTCAACGTAGGTGAAACTAGAACACTGACAGGTCAGTATATCCCCCATACTCATCAAGAAGCAATCTGCCAATATAGCTGAGCTTGTTGTTTGACATTTGGACTTTTAAAAAAAAGGAAGCAAGCAAAATATACATTTTACATGTACTATGATGTGAGTCTTGTTTCCTGCCGCTTCCACTGGGCTAACAGAAATGTAAATACCGGTGCAATACTCATTTGTTAGCTTTGATTTGTTTTATTTCACCTTAAATACCTCCCCCATCAAGAGCCAGCCTTCAATTCCGACCAACTTTGCTTCATAATATCATAACAAAATGTTCAGCAGTGAAAAGTGAAAAATAAATAAAATACATAACTTGACCTTGACCCTGAACCTTTGGAACCCGTAACCTTGACCTTTGGTCAGTTGACTCCGTGTTAAGTTCTGAACAGCTTTGCTTCATAATAACATACAAAAAATGTTCATCAGTAAAAAGATACAATACCTGACCTTGAAATTGACCCAGTGACCTTGACCTTAAGTCAGTTGACTCCTTGTTAAATTCCAACCAAATTTGCTTCAAAATGTCATAACAAAATGTTCATCAGTGAAAATATACAAAAGTTGACCTTGACCTTTGGTCAATTGATTGCTTGTTTAATTCTGACCAACATTGCTTCAAAGTGTCAAAACAAAAGGTTAACCAGTGAAAAGATACAAATTGTTACCTTCACCTTTGACCCAATGACCTTGACCTTTGGTCAACTGACTCCTTGTTTAATTCCAACCAACTTTGCTTCATAATGTCATAACAAAATGTTCACCACTGAAAAGATACAAAATTTGACCTCGACCTTTTAGACCCAGTGACCTTGACCTTTGTGAAATGACTCCTTGTCTAATTTTGACCAACATTGCTTCAAAGTGTCATAACAAAATGTTCATTAGGGAAGATTCAAAATTTGACCTTGATCTTTGTTCCAGTGACCTTGACCTTTGGTCAATTGACTCCTTGTTTAATTCTGACCAACATTGCTTCCAAGTGTCATAACAAAATGTTCCCCAGTGAAAAGATACTAAATTTGACATTAATCTTTGACCCAGTGACCTTGACTTTAAGTCAGTTGACTCTTTGTTAAATTCCAACCAACTTTGCTTCATAATGTCATAGCAAAATGTTCATCAGGGAAAAGATACACAATTTGACCTTGATCTTTGACCCAGTGACCTTGACCTTTGGTCAGTTAATACCTTGTTTGATTGTGACGGACGGACGAATAAATTAATATAGGGCACCCGCATCTTCGATGCGGGGTCCTAATAACATGGAAGTTATGCCGTGGACAAACTTCGGTATTAAAAATAACAAAAGGCCATAACTCTGTATATAGTGACGCTGGAGACCTGATTCCAGTGCACTGCACACCTTCTGTGAGTGATGCATATATACTTCTAGTTTGATTAAGATATCTTTAACGGTTTAGAAGTTATGCCGTGGACAAAGTTCGGTATTAAAAATAAACAAAGGGCCATAACTCTGTATATAGTGGGGCATAACATCTGATTTGAGTGTTTCCCAAGATACATCAATATGGTAAGTATGGTCAACGTAGGTGAAATAACATAGAACTTATGCTCTGGACAAACTTCGGTATCAAAATTAAACAAAGGGCCATAACTCTGTATATAGTGGGGCACGAGACCTAGTTCCGGTGCACTGCACACCTTCAGTGGGTGATGCAATGCAAGTATACTTCAAGTTTGATTAAGATATCTTTAACGGTTTGAAATTTACGGGCCGGACAAGAATTTACTAAAAATGTGCAAGTTCCTTGGTATTACGACCAAAAATCGGAGACAGGGTGTTTTATTGTGGGGAACTGTGTCGGGTTGTGGACTTTCACCAACCAAATCCTCAATTTGCCAAACAATTTGTGGTGAGGTCTATGTACAGTGGCGAAACCAGGCGGCCTTTTTTTCACCAACTTTTGGACGATATACCAGAGGACAATACACGTCCCTGGGGTAGTCAGGAGGATGACACAGCCATTGCCTCCATCAGTGAATTCGAACATGTTAGCCCTGTAGGCCCTCCAGTTACTGGTATGTGCGCGACGGGCAATGTGACTCGGACACACGCCCCAGAGACCAGGGCCACCGCAGCCGTTAGCTCCGGACCCAGGTTCGCCACGGTGAACGAAGACTCATTGGCAGCTCTCGAAATGAGTAAACATGAGGGGAACACGATAAAACAGACCACCTGGGGAGTGAAACTAATAAAAGGTTAATAATAATAAAACTTATAAAACTTTACTTTGTTTTAACAAATATTATTTTATTTAAACTTGTCGTTCATATTGCACCACCATAACTTACATGTACATATTATTTCATGCAGTGACAATTTACAAAACACCGACTACAGTGCATTCCTCTTATTGCATATAGCCAAAGAAAAACACAATTAATAGGAATAAATATTACTATCCTGCAGGGATGTTCCTACAAATAAATTAGGGGTCTGCCTTTTCCCTGCCTAAAGGGGCCCATTGCCCGGCCCAATACTATGACCTAAAATTCCCAATTAAAAAAAATTCGTGATTAATGGAACCATGTTGTTAACAATATTTTCATAATTTGAACTAGATAAAAACTTTCTCACTTTCCCGAAGCGGCCTTCGTTAATGATTTTTACCAACATTTTCTCACCCTCGTTATATATTCCACCATAATGCACGCACATATGTTGATTATTTCTTGAATAGCTTCCGCTTACCGCATATTGCATAATACTTCAAGCTATGTACGGGATTTGTGCAATATGTTTAAAGATGAAGAAAGACACTTTTTGCAAACACTTCTTAAATATCCTGTACATCAATGACTGATCAGTGCACCACTTTAAATACAAATGATGAAGGTTGAAGAGAGAACAATACAAATGAGACAGAGGATAATACAGCTGATAGAGCAAACCATATCACGATAATAACGCGCTGATCAGAGAGTCAGAACGCCATAAGGTACAGTGACTCGTGTAAGCAGGCGAGGACGTACATTGTTTGACGAGTCTGTAATAACTTATATAGGGAATTAACAATTGTGAAATAGAAAAAAACAAAGAGTGGCAATTGATTAATGAAACTGAAATGATTTGTCATTGTGAAACGTATTTATTGACAATTACGTAGACATATGTCACAGTTGTGCATTACATAACAGTTCTTTAATCAATCATAAAGACTAACACTGTATAGGGTTAATCGTAGCTGTAAGTGCGGAACTGTTTAACGATTATGTAAAGATAGGTCACAGGGGAACAATATCTGACTAGTACGTAAACTAATACGTTATCACACTGTTTGTATCATCGCTGAGCTATATTTTTATCTCTGTGTATGTTACCGCTGAGCTATATTTTTATCAAAACATGTAGTGTTAACATCGAGTTGCCTTTTTATCTCTGTGTATGTTACCGCTGAGTTATATTTTTCAATTATCTGTTAACACTGAGGTATGTTTTGTTAACATCTGTTAACACTGAGGCATGTTTTGTTAACACCTGTTAACACTGAGGTATATTTTGTCATTATCTGTTAACACTGAGGTATGTTTTGTTAACATCTGTTAACGCTTAGGTATATTTTGTTAACACCTGTTAACACTGAGGTAAATTTTGTTAACACCTGTTAACACTGAGGTATATTTTGTCATTATCTGTTAACACTGAGGTATGTTTTGTTAACATCTGTTAACGCTTAGGTATATTTTGTTAACACCTGTTAACACTGAGGTAAACTTTGTTAACACCTGTTGACACTGAGGTATATTTTGTCATTATCTGTTAACACTGAGGTATATTTTGTTAACATCTGTTAACACTGAGGTTTATTTTGTTAACACCTGTTAACACTGAGGTATATTTTGTTACTACCTGTTAACACTGAGGTATATTTTGTTAACATCTGTTAACACTGAGGTATGTTTTGTTAACATCTGTTAACACTGAGGTATGTTTTGTTAACATCTGTTAACACTGAGGTATGTTTTGTTAACATCTGTTAACGCTTAGGTATATTTTGTTAACACCTGTTAACACTGAGGTATATTTTGTCATTATCTGTTAACACTGAGGTATATTTTGTTAACATCTGTTAACACTGAAGTTTATTTAGACAACATCTGTTATTGCTGAGGTCTATTTTATATATATGTTTTAACGCTGAGGTATATTTTGTTGATACTTGTTAACACTGAGGTATATTTTGTTAACATCTGTTAACACTGAGGTTTATTTAGATAACATCTGTTAACGCTGAGGTATATTTTGTTTAAATCTTTTAACACTGAGGTATATGTTTTTTAGCATCTGTAACACTGAGATATATTTTGTTAACATTTATTAACGCTGAGGTATATTTTGTTAACATTTATTAACGCTGAGGTATATTTTGTTTACATCTGTTTACACTGAGGTATATTTTGTTAACATTTATTAACGCTGAGGTATATTTTGTTTACATCTGTTTCCACTGTGGTATATTTTGAATCTTTGTGTTATCACTGAGGGATATATTGTTTACATCTGTTAACACTGAGGTATATTTTGTTTACATCTGTTTACACTGAGGTATATTTTGAATCTTTGTGTTATCACTGAGGGATATATTGTCATTATCTGTTAACATTGAGGTATATTTTGTTAACATCTGTTAAAACTGAGGTATATTTTTGTCAATGTCTGTTAACACTGAGGTATATTTTGTTTAAATCTGTTAACACTGAGATATATATTTTGCCTATTTGTGCTAAATCAATGGTACATTTGATACTTGTGAGTATAACCGATACATTTTCTTCGTGTTTGCTTATACTATTGTATTTTTTTTCTCGGCGTGTTAATTAACACTGTGGTATATTTTGTGTGTGGATTAACGCTGTGGTACATTTTGTGTGTGAATTGATGCTGTGGTATATTTTGTGTGTGAATTGATGCTGTGGTATACTGTGTGTGCGAATTGACGCTGTGGTATATTTTGTGTTTGAATTGATGCTTTGTTATACTGTGGGTATTAATTAATACTGTGGTATATTTTGTGTGTGAATTGATGCTTTGTTATACTGTGGGTATTAATTAATACTGTGGTATATTTCGTGTGTGAATTAACGCTGTGGTATATTTTATGTGTGAATTGACGCTGTGGTATATTTTGTGTGTGAATTGATGCTTTGTTATACTGTGTGTATTAATTAATACTGTGGTATATTTTGTGTGTGAATTAACGCTGTGGTATTTTTTT